>NC_047127.1:2727832-2977832 GCF_009829125.3 Periophthalmus magnuspinnatus | reverse complement strand
TGAACAGTGATGGGTTTAATCTCATCTCTTGTTATAAAATGAAGGGCTGCATGAAAGAGTGGAGCTAAAGGTTTAAAGTGGAGACTGAAGTCTGCATGTAGATTATATCTCCATAATCCAGTACAGAAAGAAAAGTCCTTCAACGATTTCTGTTCTGTTATTTATTGGTGTATAGAAACAAATTTTGTATCCCAATAAACACACAGGCACTCACTAGATTTGTATAAGTGTGTATTCTGGGGCGATTTGCAGCAAAAATCGTTCCCAAATATCTATAACTACATTGAATCTGTACGTTCTGAAGGGGAAAGTTTGAAGATTGAACATTAACAACCCACAAACCTGGCTAAACATTTCTCTGTCTTAAATAAATGTACAATCCCCTTTCCTTCCCATGTTTTCTGAGCGTTTCCTTCCTTCCCCTGCAGACGGAGCCCTCGTACTGCTCAATCTGACCTCCCACACTGGCTGGGTCACTGCTGTAAAGTGGGCTCCGTCAAACGAGCACCAGCTGGTCTCCGGTTCCCTTGACAACGTGGTGAAACTGTGGGACACCAGAAGGTATGTCAACGAGGCCATTCTGAAGATGTTTATTTCCTCTGGGTCCACCCTCGCCATTATAAAGAATCCATTAAAGTACCTCACCAAATCAATGACTAAAATGATTTGCTGTATTAAAAGTACAGTCAAACGTTTGGACACACCATCCAGAGACACACAAATATATCGATTCACTGAGGTATTGGGCCGACATTTGCACTTTTTGTTTATCAGCTATTGCCCTTAAAGCTGACCTATTCTGCAAAATCGACTTTTCGGAGCTTTTAATCATGTCGTAGTCATTTGCCTCTCCTTCCTTTTACCCTCTTGAAGTTGGAGTGATTCATGCATGTTTGAGTCATCTTTAATCGCTTATTTTCAAAACGCGATATTGCTGATTAATCCCCATTTTCACCTCCACTAGTACACGCCGTACGCACTTCGTTCTTCAATTTTATTTTCTCAATCGGTGATACTCGTAGGATTCGGCAGCGTCACATAGTCATTTTGATACAAGTGAAGAAAAATCCTTTGCTCGTTAGCGTGATGTGCAGGTGCCCACAGGGGGCGCCGACAGCTACACGGCTCTTTGTTGTGATGACGTTTACGGCGACGTCAGCTCCTATTGGTCTAACATGGAAATCAGCAGACTTGTTTGTTTTATTAAGCCATTTTAGATGAATATTATTGATTCAAAATGTGCAAATTACAGCATAATGATCCACAGGTGTCAGAGATTATAACTGTAGAGCGACACAAGCACAATAGATCTTTAAATCTCCTGCCGAGGCCGATAATTGGTTTGGATTTTAACTCTTTAGTGCGATGATGGAACTCACAAAAATATGACACAGCTCCATTACGGACTGGTAGTAAAAACAGAGTTGTGGATGTCTGAAAATAATTTGTAGTTTAATTAGGCAGAGCAGTAAAAAGAATAGACAACATTTATATTAGTTGTTATTTCAAAACATACAATTAATGGGGAAAATGATCAAACTCGACCATAAGTTGCTCTGGATTTTACACAATCAGCATCAGCCATTACTACTTATTACTTTTACTACTTTCTACATTTTATATAAACACAGAAGACCTCAAATATATGAAGTAAGATATATTATGGGATTATGTAGCAAAGAAAAAAACGTTCAACAACTCTACTAAATGTTTTTTTTATGTTCAAATCCTTTGCTTTGTTGAAAAATATTTAGTAGTTATTTCACTTTTTTTTTTTACTACATAATTCCATATATCTTACTTTATATACTTGATGTCTTCTGTGTGTATTTAACGTGTAGAAAGTGGTAAAAATAAAGAAAAAACACTGAATGAGAGGGTGTGTCCAAACTTTAGACTAGTAGTGTTTAAACGTACACTACCAGTCAAAATGTATATTAAAAAAAAGAATTTGTAGCGTTATTTAAGGTTTTTTCTTTACTACATAATTCCATGTCCAACAACGTTTGGCCACACCCTCTTATTCAGTGTTTTTTGTTGTTTTTTTGTATTTTAATCCGAGTTTGTGTGTATGTTTCAGTTGTAAAGCTCCTCTGTACGACCTGGCCGCACACGGGGACAAAGTCTTCTGCGTTGATTGGACAGAAAACGGGGTACGAAACCAAATCAAACCTAATCATATCAAGTTTAAAACGCGCTTCTAATCAACGCTGTTATTTTTTCTATTTCTGTTGCAGCTTATGTTGAGCGGAGGTGCAGATAACAAGTTGTACTCCTACAGATACTCTCCCTGTCAGACTGATGCCGGGGCGTAGACGAGCTGCAATTACATCTAATCACAGTCATCATTGTTAATATATAATGTATCATAGTGTGGCAGGTACAGGTCCTTTCCTTCAGAGATGTTCGTGTTTTACGTGAGCCACGAAACTAAAGTAAATGTATTTGCTGGAAAACTGTGCACATTTTGTCTTTCTTAAAATAAACTGAGAGTAACACTTCAGATGCAGATGGATTATATAAAAGTAATTTCACTTGTGCATCAATTAAAGGTCCTATATTACACAAAATTGACTCTTATAAGGTTTAAGTCATGTTATAATGCTGTCAGCTTCTCGAAAACATACCTGGAGTTGCGTTTTTGTTGTGTCTGTCTACATCTCCAAAGCTCAAAACGCTCTGTTCCACCTTGTGATGTCATAAAGTGGCAGTTCAGCTCCTTTTTACCTTCAGTTCAGTAGAGATTGGCAATTCCAGGGCTGAGATTATTATCCAAATGATTCTAGTGAAGGTGTGTGAAGTTTAAAAACATTTCCTGTATTACCACATAATGACATCACAAGGTGGAACAGTGTGTTTTCAGTTTGAGAGAAGAACTCGGCTTAACTATGCGGGGTTTGTGTGTTAAACGTGTGAATGAGACAAAACACAACTCCAAGTCTTTTTGTGATGAGCAAACATTATAATATATATCAGAAAACAGCGTAATACGGCGCTTTAAGTTTGTCCAAGTGTAAAATACGACTGATGCGTCACATATAAAAAATTCCTTGTGGTTTTCTTCTTAACAATGCCCACATATTTCCTCAAGTGTTTAAATAGGAATCTGTCATCTGTGTGCTAATCTACCCTTTCCTCTTTAAACGGGTTCAGTTTAACTCAAAGGCGAAAGATGAGGCCTCACTCTGCATTTCAGTTCTGCTACTTAAACTGTATTCAAGTGTAAAAATTGAATTGGAGATTGAAATTTTGCTTTTTTATGTATTAAAGTAACAAAATATTGCATCAAACCACTCTACACTTAGAATTTGGTTAAGTAAATTATATTAAAATCATGAGTAAAATGGACAAAATGTGAAATCAGTTTTTATTTTTATTGTTTTTTTTTTTTTTTTTTTACATAATAAATACTTTCATTACAATGTCTTGCAGAGGGATTATAACGTGACATAACACATTAAATAGTACAGGAACTACAGCATTTTGTAAGACTTAAAAAAGAAGAAAGATAATTTGAAATAAAAGGACTTGGGTCACATTGTGAACATTGACATTTTCTTGGCACAAACAGATTTAAGCAGTTTCGGAGAGTAGAATAGTTTAAATTCAAAATGTTCAAAGCAGAAGATGAAACGTGATCGTTAAAGGTCCAGTATAATGTTTTCCGAGTTGTTTTTTGTCTCATTCACACATTTAACACACAAACCCTGCATATTTAGGCTGAAATCTTCTCTGAAACAGAAAACACTCTGTTCCACCTTGTGATGTCATTGAGTGGTAATACAGGAAGTGCTCCACTGTGTCTTTTTTAAACTCCATACACCTTCACTAGAATCATTTGGTCGACTTCAGCTCTGGAATTGACAATCTCTACTGAAATAAAGGTAAAAGAAGCTGTTAACTTGAAAACTACCACTTCATGACATCACAACGTGGAACAGAGCATTTTGAGCTATGAAGAAGTAGATGTAGTGTTACTCAAACATGTGTGAATGAAACAAAACAAAACAAAACACAACTCCAGGTCTGTCTTTGAGGAGGTAACAGCATTATAACACGACTTAAACCTCACAAGAGTCCATTTTGTGTAATGTAATATACACTTTAAACGAGCACAAACATCACTGTCTGTTTTCATAGACGATCTTTGCGCAGTGATGCTCTGGAGCGCCCCCCAGCGCCGCTCCCACGCACCTGCTCTTTTGCATATCCTGTTTCTCTGAGTCAGAAGATGATGACTGTGGGCAGAGGAAGCTAACCGCGTAGATGCTCTGACAGCTGGACGCGATAAAGACGAGGTAGAGACTGAATTCTCCTCACAAAACCCTACATTTATGACAGAAATGCGCCCGTTTAACCGCCCAACGTCTCACTTTAAACGTGACGGGGCACGAGACGCGACGTCCTAACTGTCACGCAAGACTAGCTACGTGCTACTCTCCTGCTAGCACATTTACTCCCTTTTTTCACCCGATGTTTACATGTTCCTTTTTATTTTTACATCTTTTTCCAAATATTTAACCTTGTACCAAATAACCTTTACCTTTCCATCCGTTTTGATACCTTTGTTTAGCTTTTTTTGGTGTATTTTTCTTGCACCTGTTCCAGCTGACTCCAGAGCTGTGTCCTCAGAGCAGGTGTCTGACTCTTGCTTTAACAGCATTAGATTAGCTTTAGATTAGCTCCAAAGTGTTCTCCTGGTGACTCAAGATAAGCAGTTATATTTTAATTATAACTAACCAGCGGCTGTCTAAGTTGGGCCTTTGCATGTTATAGAAAAATGCTTGAAATTACAGTGTAAAATCATTTTGGATGTGCATTCCTCACCAGTAAACAACTTAAAGGGACACTTACTTTGTTTACCAAGGAAAGTATCTCTTATTTCTTTATTTGTAAAAGGATAGCACATATTAAAACTGTAAATATGCAAAGATTATAGCCAAAGATGGGTGATTTGCATCTTCATACTCTTGGAAAGTTGATGTAGGACAAGGAAAAGCAAAAACCGCACAAAAACTAATATAACACTATGCACACAACACACTCTCTCCATCCATCCACCCATTTTCCTCCGCTTATCCGGGACAACACACTTTCTACACACACAATAAGAAATTACAAGTTACACAAGCAACCTTTCAGTGTAAAAATGTAATTTTGTTCTACACGATGACATTTGACCCTCTAACAACCGCTGTTTTTACGCTTTGGAAGATCCTGCCAGTGTTGCGAGATCTTGTATATTGTCTGTGTTTATTCATTTTTTACTTGTGTTTTGCAGAAATATCATAACATCTCCCAAGAACAATGGATGGGTATGTATATATTGAAACTGGCCCAAAATAATTTCTGATTTGCGATGGAGTGATGCTGTACTGTTGTGTTTTTTTGGGCAGGTTTATGGGAGACATGCTGGACGACAGCTCTGTCATGGCTCGAATGCAGAAGAAATTTTGGAAAACGAAACAGGTGCTGATTAAAGCCACGGGAAAGAAAGAGGACGAGTATGTGGTGGCGTCAGACGCAGACCTGGATGCAAAACTTGAGGTAAAATTCTGCGATATGAACATGTTTTTATTACTAGCGTTATATGAACATCTGTTTTATTTCCAGCTTTATATGAATGTTTTTATTACTAGCTGTAAGTAAATAGTTGGCAAAGGCAATCCGCAGCTGTATCGTTTCATTAAACACAATATTTGGAGTAAAAATACAAGTAAAAGTCAAATGGTTTGCCCCTTATCTTAAAGCAGTCCCTGTACATGTTTATGATAAGAAGCAAAAAGTATCATTTGTACCTGTAACTATTCTATAATCACCTTTTAGAGGGGAGTACGAGGGGCTCACACTTGTCTAGTCTTGTTCAAAAAGGTACAGTGTGTCTCTTGTCTGTCGTGTTGATTCCCAGCAAACAAGCAAAGAGCTGTTTGATTGGCCTGGCCTTTAGAAGTAACAGGGCGTCCCGTGAGAGTGGGAGGTGGTAGTATTTCACTGTTACTGGGAGCTCATTGTTGACTTAGGAACAAGATTTTTCTGTCCCAGCCCCTCTCCTTGGTTCCTTAAACACACCATTTGACTGTAAAAGGTGCTATGAAATGATAATGTATGGATTCGGCATTTATTCAGGAATACAAAGCAGATCTATATCACGGTGGATCTCCATAATTTTCCTTTTGAGTTTGGGGCACTGTTCGCTAACTTTGTTTATTAAATTTGGTTCTTTTGCAGAGCCGCCTCATTGATAATTAGATTATCTTCTCAGTTTGATTACAGAGTTGCCCCTGACTGTTATATGAGCTTTCTTTGTGACTTTTATGTGTGCTATTAAACCAATCATACCAGCTGTAAACATTTTGGCAAGGCATGTTTATTTGTATAGCACAATTCATACACAAAGTAATTCAAAGTGCTTTACACGATAGGAAAGACATTAAAATCACAATACAACAAATGAAAACATAAATAATCATCATAAAATGAACATTAAAAGAGACAAGTGCAGAACAAAAACCTTTCCATCATGTGCACAGCTAAACAGAACCATTTGGAGCCTGGATTTAAACATTGTCAAAGTCGAGGTTTGTCTCACATCTTCAGGAAGACTGTTCTAGGTTTTAGCTGCAGAAAACTGAAACTGAAATGCTGATTTCCCCATGTTTTGTCCTGCTTTGGTCGCGTTTTCATTCTGTTTTCATCCCGTTTTCGTTTTGTTTTTGTCCCGTTTCTGTCCCGTTTTTATCCCGGTTTTGTCCCGGTTTCATCCTGGTTTCGTCCCGGTTTCGTCCTGGTTTAGTCCTCAGAGTGTGAGATGGTTCATGTGGATCATTTGGGAGATGTTCTTTGGTGCTGGTCCATGGAGAGACTTGTTCACAAGCAGAGCCGCTTTAAAGTCTATTCTTTGAGACCTGAGCACAGGACACATGTGTGAAGTACTTCCTGGTTCTAGTCAGGACCTGAGCAGCAGTGTTCTGGATGTCCTGTTCTGTCTTAAGGGTCGTTTGGAGAGGTCAGTGAGCAGGACGTTACTGACGTTTAACCTACTGGAGACAAATGCATGGCTAAGTGTCTCCAATCTGGTTTTTACAGTTTACCTTTGATTTTTGCTACATATTTATATGGTAAAAAGCTGCAGATTGAGTTGATGTGGCTGTTAAAGTTCACCTCTGAGTCTGTATTTGCACAAAAGAGTCTTGTTTTCTTCACTTATGCACTGATTTTAATGTTTATCGCTGCTGGCCGCTGTTTCTACTGACATATCGCCGAGTCAGAGATCGTGTGATTTATATGAATTGGATGAGGTCGCTCGCTTCATTAGAGCGCATTAAAAACCATGTCCAGACTGACCGGGACATTGGTACAGATCTATCAAAGCAGCAATAGCCTGAGTCTGACAGGTGCTGCTCTGTTACTGAAGGAAAAATACACTCCAGGCTCAAGCTGTTTATTCTAATGTTAATAAGTAACATGCTAAAGCTGCCACCACCCAGTGTTTTTAGACTGTATTGGTTTTGCGTTTAGCCTCGTCGCAGATGTCAAAACTAAAGACAAATAGTCATGTTTATTTTCTTTTTGATATTGGTATTGCTTTGGAATGATCCACAGTATGGCATAAAATGTTACTGTTATTGGTCAGATCTGTAAATAGGCATCCGCACAGCAGGAGTGCATTTTCTAGTTTTTTTTTTTTTTTTGGGCCCCTGTTACACTGGCCGTAACTATGTAACGGTGTTACAGCAGAGGAAAGACTCATTAGTTAGACTACTTGTTACGCCATTGTACTTAATACCGTTATCCCCAACACTGCTGTTATCAGATAT
The DNA here is from genome assembly GCF_009829125.3 of Periophthalmus magnuspinnatus. Taxonomy (NCBI): domain Eukaryota; kingdom Metazoa; phylum Chordata; class Actinopteri; order Gobiiformes; family Gobiidae; genus Periophthalmus; species Periophthalmus magnuspinnatus. The sequence continues at coordinate 2,970,015 of NC_047127.1, read as the reverse complement.
CGGCCCCACGATAATGGTTCAGCCGATATCACATTTTGGCCCATAAATTGGTGTGATAAGACAATTTACTGGACAATGTTGACCCAAAACGCCTTCATAATATTTTTACGAAGCTGTTCAACGACAACAACAAACTTTTCATACAAAAAATGTAACACAAAGTGCTTTACAGTGCATTAAAAACAGTCCCACCCACCAAACCCACCCAACCACCCCACAGCCAAACAACCCAACCCCAACACATCAATAAACATAACCAGACAACCCCCCACCTCAACACACACTCCCACCCACCACCCCAACACATGTTAAAATACCTTTAATATGTTTAAGTGCAATAGGCTGGATAAAGATGAACCAGATGAGAAAGTGCCACCAACGGAACCATCTGCACCAGGAGCAGGGTCACCCCAAGCCAAGTATCTGCCAAGACCTGATTTCAATCGATACCAGTGCAGAGAAACTGAGAAACATCTGGATCGGTGCATCCTTAAAATAGACCCATAATTAAATAGATACAAGACACATAACATAAGTAAGAAGCAGGTGGCGAACTCTCCAGCAGGAAAATAAAAATATAAAATCTGTCAACTGAACAAAACGTTGTAGGAGTGAAGACTTTTGTCTGCTTCTTCAGTTCTGGTCAGATTATTGGCGGACACTGCCTTACATCGATCTGAAGGGAGGAGGGGTAGTACAATAGACCCAGCCTACAAACGGAAACTGTAAACAATAGGTGTTTTGAGTTTCAGTGTCGTTAGCTCCTCTCTTCAGATCGATATAAGGCAGTGTCCAGCAGTAATCTGACCAGAACTGAATAAGCAGTCAAAAGTCTTCACTCCTACAACGTTTTGTCCAGTCAGAGATTTTATATTTTTCTTTTGCTATGGATCACATCTGGACGACTGAGGGATTGCACAGAGGAGTTACACAGTGGGCTTTTTAAGAGCAAAACCACATTAAAGTTGATATAAATAATTCATCTTATTGTCTATTTACACTGTGTTTTGTTTGTGGTTGCTAATTAAAAACATTAATTTTGTTTTGTTTTTTTGCAGTTCTTCCGCTCGGTTCAGTCCACATGCACAGAGCTGCTGAAGGTGATCGAGAGGTATCAGCAAAGAATCACAAGTGAGCTCGCTCCCAAAGTTTTCCTTAAAAATAGTAAAGTTTGTGTCTAATTTGTGTCTAAATATGTGCATTTGTCTCCAGGGTTATCCCAAGAGGAAAATGAGCTCGGGCTGTTTCTGCATTTCCAGGGCGAACATGATAAAACTAAAGCTGGCAACATGATGAACGCCACCAGTAAAGCCTTGTGCACCTCGGCCAAGCAAAGGTCAGCAAAACATCAGATTCCATATATGCTACCAGTCAGAAGTTTGGAAGCACTGTCTCATTCATATTTTTTTATGTAGTAAAGAAAAAATGTTAAATATCACTAGTAAATATTTTTCAGTGAAGCAAAGGGTGGCTACTTTGAGGATATGAATCTAAAATTTAAGGTCCTGTTTTATGCAAACTGGATTCTTGTGAGCTTTAAGCCACGTTATAATGCTGCTACCTCCTCAAAAACAGACCTGCAGTTGTGTTTTGTTGAATTCACACGTTTGAAAAATCCTTTATTATTAGTCCGTCCACATCTCCAAAGCACAAAATGCTCTGTTCAACCTTGTGATGTCAGGGGACTAAACGTGGACTGAACGTGGACTGAACGTGGACTGAACGTGGACTGAACGTGGACTGAACGTGGACTGAACGTGGACTGAACGTGGACTGAACGTGGACTGAACGTGGACTGAACGTGGACTGAACGTGGACTGAACGTGGACTGAACGTGGACTGAACGTGGACTGAACGGCGACTGAACGGCGACTGAACGGCGACTGAACGGCGACTGAACGGCGACTGAACGGCGACTGAACGGCGACTGAACGGCGACTGAACGGCGACTGAACGGCGACTGAACGGCGACTGAACGGCGACTAAACGGCGACTAAACGGCGACTAAACGGCGACTAAACGGCGACTAAACGGCGACTAAACGGCGACTAAACGGCGACTAAACGGCGACTAAACGGCGACTAAACGGCGACTAAACGGCGACCAGGGCTAGGGCTAGGACCAGGACTAAAAATAAAGAGGGGAAAAAAAACACTGAATGAGAAGGCGTGTCCAAACTTTTAACGGGTAGTGTATGTTTTCTATTGCAATTTCTCAAGTAATACCCACAAGGACCGATAAAGCTGATCTAGGTCTAAGTTCTGTTCACATCTTCTTCTTTAGGATGGCCCTGTGTGCACCGCTGCACCGTTTGCACCAGGAAGTGGAGACGTTTAGGAGGCGAGCCATTCAGGACACTCTTCTGACGGTCACTCGGATGGAACGAGCCCGTACGGAATACAGAGGAGCGCTGCTGTGGATGAAGGACGTTTCACAAGAGCTGGACCCGGACACGTACAAACAGATGGAAAAGTTTCGCAAAGTACAAAGACACTATTTTATTTCAACTATACTAAGCAAATCTAGTAATCTAACATAAATAAACATGAATTCCAGGCAAAGCATTAACATCTGCATGGAAATAGCCAGATTGTGGATCGTTAAAGGTTACGTAGTGCACCTTTAACGTCATGTTTCTTATATCTAGGTTCAATCCCAAGTCAGAGGAACGAAAACCCAATTTGAAAAGCTGAAGAACGATGTTTGTCAGAAAGTGGACATGCTCGGAGCCAGCCGCTGTAACATGCTGTCTCACTCACTTTGCACATATCAGGTATTTTACATTTGGGAATTTTAAATATACACAAACGCAAACAGTGAAATTAAATAACGTTATCTTGTTTGACAGACCACTCTGCTCCAGTTCTGGGAGAGGACGGCTCACTCCATGTCAAAGATCCATGAGGCGTTCAAAGGCCATGTAACTTACCAGTTCACGACGCTCAAGGTAAAGTCGCTACTCGTGTGATATGAAAAGTAAACACATAAAAAACAGGAATATACACTACCAGTCGACACTACCCTTTACTTTGTTGACAGCTCTGCAAACCCTTGACCTTCTCTCAATGAGCTTCTTGATAAAGTCTCCTGATATAGTTTTCACTTCACAGCTTTGCCATAACAGAGTGAAGAAATGCCAAATGTGCAAACTAGGGTCAAAGCAAAGGGTGGCTGTTTTTCTATTTTATTAATTATTTTGAGTTTCTTCTTTGCTTGTTACATTCCATATGTGTCCAGTCATAGTTTTGATGCCTTCAGTGAGAATCTACTGTGTATAATCACGGAAACTTATATGAAAAAGTATGTCCAAACTTTTGACTAGTAATGTAAGCCAGGGTTACCAGGTTTCTGTGATATAATCCACAAAAAACTGCCTGAAAAACTGTCTGAAAAACTGCCCCAAACACACCCAAATTCAGGACTTATTTTTATTCTAAAATCATAACATGGAAATGGAAATCATCACAAGGAAAATGCCAAATACCAAACCTGTGGACAATATTTTTCACCTGCGACGACTCTTAAAAACCCGCCCAATTCCTCTAGAAAACTGTGTACCTGGCAACACTGATGTCATCAAACATTTTTTTTCTGTTTAGGATCTGAGAGACCCTTTAGACCTGATATCAGAAAGTGAAGAGGATAAGAAGGAGGAGGCCTTACAAAGAAACACAGACAGGTAAAACTAAAACCACGCTCTAAAGTAATCTGCATGTGTATAAGCTCTGTGCTATTTCAACACCTTTCTCTACTGTACTGTTATATTCCTCTCGATTACTTCAGCCATGTTCAAATCAGACACGAGGCCCAGTGTGTGCCTGTGTTCAGCTACAAGTAAGTTCTAGAGCAGTCAGAGGTCGTAGCGTAGTCTCGTTGCTAGCTCTCGTCGCTAGCTCTCTTCACTAGCTCCGAGTTTTATTTAGGAATTGACAGGTGAATAATAAAAATGTATTCTCTTATTCTGTAAAATAGCGTAACATTGTTTACCTCTGCTGTAGCTTGGTGTCTTTGGATGACAACAAGGAACCAGGAAGTGGCTCAGAAGCAGGTACGTACGCTGGTAATGAGTAACGATATAACAGATGTAGGCTGTTGAACATATACCCGGACTGAACGGAGGACTAAATGAGGGATTAAATGGGGGACTGCCACACGACTGTCGCAGGTCTGTTGCAGGACTATTGCAGGACTATTGCAGGACTAAACAACTCTACCTACATCAGGACTAAACCAAGTGTGAACAGATGTAGGCTGTTGTACACATACGCAGTCTAAAAGGAGGACTAAACGAGGGACTGTTGCAGGACTGTTGCAGGACTGTTGCAGGACTGTCGCAGGACTGTCGCAGGACTGTCGCAGGACTGTCGCAGGACTGTCGCAGGACTGTCGCAGGACTAAACAAATCTACCTACATCAGGACTAAACCAAGTGTGAACAGATAGGCTGTTGTACACATACCCAGTCTAAATAGGGGACAAAATAGGGAACTATCGCATGTCTATCGCATGTCTATCGCATGTCTATCGCATGTCTATCGCATGTCTATCGCAGGTCTATCCCAGGTCTATCCCAGGTCTATCCCAGGTCTATCCCAGGTCTGTCGCAGGCCTAAACAAGTCTACATACATCAGGACTAAACCAAGTGTGAACAGACAGGATGTTGCGCACACATATCCAATCAAAACTGGGACTAGACCAGGACTAAACCAGGACTAGCACAGGACCAAACAGGTCTACATGCATCTGGACTAAACAGAGTGTGAATCCAGCTTTGAAAGAAAACAAAAGTGCGTTTTCTCTTTCGCAGACCGCACTCCCAGCATTGACGGCCTAAACCAGCTCAGTGACATTGGTAAGTCGATACAGTTGTTTCTTCTGATGAATATTTTAGGATGTTGATTTTTGACATTTTAGCTCCAGAATCGCTCCATCCCTTCACTCCACCTCCACAAAGTTTTAACAGTCTATCAGCAAACGGAGGCGACGGCGACCTTATGCTTATGGCCTGTGACGCTGCACCTCCTCCTCTGCTCCCCGGTCCTGTAAACCACCACATTTTTCCTGCCCCTCCCCAGCCTGGACTCCCACATCTGTTATGGGGCTCCCAGTCCAGGCAAACACAACAGCACGTCATCGGTAAAACTTAAACAAAAAATATCTGTGTGCGGCTTTTCTAACCTCTTTTTGGGCACACTGCACTAACCACGCTGTTTTTATCTGTGGTGGAACGTAACAAAGTAAAAGTTGTAAAGTACTGTGCTTAAGTAAAGTAAAGGTACTTCAAATTTGTACTTAAGTTAATTTTAAAGTGGATTTTACATCTACATTTTAGAGCAGTATCTGTACTTTCTACTCCACTACATTTTTGAACTGGATTGAAAAGTAAAAGTATTTTTTATTATAGTTTAAGAGCTGCTGAAAAGGCTGAGGGTTTATTTTTCACACGTTCATAATTTGAGTAAAACAAAAATGCACAAATAAAAACAGCTAGAAAAAACGATTAATTCAGTTGTTTCTGTTAAAGAAAATTCAGCTCAAATCTTTATCAAAGTCACTACATTTGATCACTGCCAAATACATTTACTTTTTGCTCTTTAAGTATATTTTTAAAACGGTACTTTAATACTTTTACTTGTAGATTTTTCATGTGGTAAATCTGCTCAATATATTTTGCTCCAGTATCTGTACTTTAACAAAATGGAGTTCTTCTTCCATTACTGGCTTTTTACCACTTTTAACAAAGCTTCTTGTGGGATGGACCCTGCTTTTTTCCCTCATTCATCTTTTGTTTATTAACTTTAAGGCTGTGACATCTGGGTGACTGGGTTCGAAGTATTGATCTCTGAAATCAATTGTTCAGTTTACAGAATGTGATGACGTCACTCTCTCTGAGGCAAGAACCAGATTGTCCTTTTCCTGTTTCCTAAATTGTACTTTGCCATGAAATCTCCAGTATATGTTTTCCCAAATGTTGAACCTGATCATTTCTATTTATGACTGGACTCGGGATGCGCTAATTCTTCACTGACATCAGAAATTAACTTCCAAATATTGGTTCAGTTGATATCCTGGTTGTATAAATAAAAGTTCAAACATTATGAAACTTTCTGGGCCAAATATGACCTGTAAATGGTCTTAATATGTCAATTTATATGTCCAAAGTTGTTCTCCAGTTACAGTTTTGTCTCATTTTACTTTAGTTTAAGGGAATTAAATGCTGTTTTTCTGCAGACTCTTAAAGCTACGGAATCGAAACGGCATCAAAACTGAAAAAGCTGTATCGGTGCTTCCCTAGACTAGACCCTTGAACTTGAATCTGTATTTTCACAGTATAACGTTTATTTGCATTATAACAAAATGGTACTGGCCTGTAGAAAGTTGTGATGTCATCTGAAACCAGCAACAACAAGGATCTAGTATCATTTTACTGGCACAACTTTATATTTCTGCTCTGTTCCTTCTCTCTAAAATGTGATACGGATTGGGTCGTTCCTCTTTCGTTGTATCGATTATAACTGTGATTTTGCTTTAGGCCTGAGACGAGATGAGGAGGACAGCGACAAAGGAGACATGGCGTTCCTCAAAGACCTCCTCAGCCCGGGACCCGGCTCCTCGGACGAGTTCTCCAAAGAGTGGCAGGACGCTTTCGGCATTCTGGACAGTCCCAGCACACCTTCAACTGTCCCGTCTGGAGCAGCGGTATCGGCTAACAGCGGGGGGGTCTCCGCAGCGACAGCCCGACCCCCCTCCAACCCCCCCAGCCCCACAGGCTTTCTGCCCTCGCACCTGCTCGACCACAGTCTCAGCTCCACAGGTTCGTTAGGCTGCCCTCTGCTGGTGGAGTGTGGTAGATCTCACCTGGAGCTGCATCGTGCTGCTGTTTGTGCCATTTGTGGAGATACACGGCCTGTCAGAAGTCTGGACACACGACACACCCTCTCATTCAGTGTTTTTTTTTCTTTATTTTTACGACTTTCTACATTTTATATAAAAACAGAAGACATCAAATATATGAAGTAAGATATATGGAATTATGTAGCAATGAAAAAAGTTAAATAGCTCTACTAAATATTTTTCGACAAAAGAAACAAGGGCTAGTTGGATTTAAATAAAATTAAAAAAAATACAAAAAACAAAATATAATAAATATTTGATGTCTTGTGTGTATATAAAATGTAAAAAAGTATAAAAAATAAAACACTGAACAAGAGGGTAGGTCCACACTTTTGACTGGTCGTGTATAATCGTGGGTTTCAGTCTAATATAACTCTGTCCAGTTATAGACGCCATTTTGAGCGATTTTGTTTCGATTTGTTAATTGCCATGGCAACGGTCCTAATAATTTTACATCATTTACATCTTTTTTTTTTTTTTTTTATCAGAAAACTTCACATAGCTGATTTGTCATTCTAATGTAATTTTAAAGTGTAGTAGTTATTTGCTTATTCAACTATTCAATGTTTTTTGTTTGTTTTTGTTTATTTTAAAGGCTGGGCGACCCCTCCTATGTTCCAAACCCCACCAATGCAGCCCCCTACAGGCCAGAGCCAGTCAGCGCAGCCCCCACAGAGCGCAGCCAAGACGGGTAAACTCAGTAATATATCTAACACTTACCCCACACTTGGATCTCTACACGAGCTAAAACGCCACTTTTTTTGCAGGTGCCCCGGGATCATCCAAAGATATGTCGGCTTGGTTCAACTTGTTTGCAGATTTGGACCCGCTTTCCAACCCGGACGCGATCGGACGCTCTGCAGACGAGCTACTTAACGCTTAAATGCTCCTTCTCCATTTCTACTGATTCACTGCAAAAGCTAAATTGTAAAACCCCCAAACCCGTCTTATCTGCACATGACTGTTAACGCCACACTACAAGATGCTAAGTCAGATGCACACAGGGTTTTTACGTGGAGACTACAGTGTTTACTTTGGAGCGTGTGGTCAGCTTGTATTATTGCTGTTTGCATTGTCGGGTGTGTGTCTTTTTGCTTTCTATACATCGGTTAAGGTTACAAGGGAAGGTTACACGTCCCTAATTTTATGTAGTAATCATAGACTGTATATGTAAATGGACGTAGCTAACCTGCTAGCTGCTGCGTTCCAAACAGGAAGTGAGCATGGGCGCACTTCCGGCTCCATCGACTCATTGACAAACCCACTCTACATGGTCCTGATGTTTTTATTTCACTATTGTGTCTGTAAATCAAGATATCAACATTAAAAACAGACAAATCAGGCGCCTTCTTTCCCCGAGGTCGCTCCTGTTAGCGTTAGCAACAGGTTTGATTGACAGCGTTGCATTGGTGTGAGCAGAAAAGGGCGTGAACTTCAACAGCCTCGCTCCTGATTGGCTCTTTGGTTGCTATGATACTCGCGGTGGGACTTCCAAATATGCAACTCGGCTCCAAATTCGCCGCTATAACTGCTCTAGCCTCGATGAGCTTCATTTGTCTGGAGCCGAACGCCGTGGGTGACGTCCACTTCTTTATACAGTCTATGGTAGTAATATAAACACATACTGTACACTGAACATTGAATCACAAATACTTAACTCTATTTGCCTAAAGCTGCTGCAACTCAATATATGATGTCTCAATGTGCCCATCTGAAAAGGTCCTACATATTTATCTAAAGGGGATTCTCATTGTCATGTTTGCTTCTATGGCTGGCGTCTACATGTGCTGGCTCGTAATAGTAGTTAGACCTGTCACGTTAACACATTTTAAAGTTTGAAATAAATATATATGATAGAATTGTAGACCAAGAGCTGATTTAGACCAAAAAACCTATTATAAATCTACAACGTTGTTTAAAAAAAATCATTGTAGTCGTTAGTTTGCATCTGTAATGAGTCATACAAGTTATTAATTCAACCTTTTACCTTTTTAAATCGTATCATACAGCCAAAACATAACCAAAATATCCCAGTAGCGCAAAGAAAAAGTACACGTAACCCCAAAAATATAGTTTAAGTCGATGTGGTGATTATAGTGACAGGTCTAACCGTAGTACACACTTAACTGTCTCATCCATGTGTTGTTTTATTGTGAAATGTGAAAGGGAATCCTGTGAAGAATGAGTATATGGGCAAGTTTTTTTTTTTGCTAAAACTGCTCTACCAAACACTATTTAATATCCTAATCTGAGTATTTATTTCTATATTATTTGGCGACATGTTCTAAGACACTATTTTTAATCTGTGTTTTGTATTGCACAGAATACAGTTTTTTTTGGGGGGGGGCAGGGTAAACTGTTGCTGTTAATTTCTTGTAATTCTTCTGATTTGAAACTGCTGCATCGAAACGACCTTTGACCTTTGTGAATGTGTATGCGTCCTCTCACCGTGCGTTTGCTGTACTTCAAATATGCATCAGGCCGAACTGAAACGTCAATTTTTGCGTTTTTGTTTTGGTTTGACTTTAGGAAATTATGACACAGGAGAAGATGTGTGTTAAATGTGAATTATGTAACGATTCTGGCAGCGTGTCAACCAGCTGCTCGTCTCCATGGAGATGTTGTCACACAGCCTGGCATGTTCCGGTACAGCTTTAAAGGCACGATATTACTGCAAAACTGACTCTTGTGAAGTTTAAGCCGTGTTATAATGCTGTTACGTCATCAAAAACAGACCTGGAGCGTGTTTTGTTTCATTCACACACGTTTGTCTGCATCTCCAAAGCTCAAAATGCTCTGTTCCACCTTGTGATGTCATTAAGTGATACTTTTCAAGTTAACAGCTCCTTTTGCCTTTTGTTTTAGGTAGAGATAAGTGGCAATTCCAGAGCTGAAATGATCCAAATGATTCTAGTGAAGGTGTGTGGAGTTTAAAAACACAGTTGAGCACTTCCTGGATTACCACATGATGACATCACAAGGTGTAACGGAGTGTTTTGTCAGCCTAAAAATGCAGCGTTTGTGTGTTAAGCATGTGTGAATGAAACAAAACACAACTCCAGGTCTGTTTGTGACGAGGAAACATTAGAACAGATCAGAAAATAGTGTAATACAGGCCCTTTAAACATATTTATACTCCCGTTTTATTGTTGACAAAATCAAAATCCATAAATAAAAACATGCTTTCCTGCTGTGAGCGCCTGTCCACAGATCTGACCTTGTACCTCAAACCTTTAAGAGAGCTTTAAAGTGTTAAAATAAAACATAACGTGCATGTTTTTGGCAGCAGGTCGCTGGGTCAAAACAAATGATTGACCTGAGCTGGAGATGGATCAGTTTAAAGCTTTACAGTGGAACAGCGGTCAAAGCGGTGACATCTCCATGGCGACAAACACGTGGCAGAACCTCGCCCAGAAACCTTACACGATACACACCTTTTAACAGCCGGCTTTATATTTGAGTCATTGTTTACTTTAGATTTGGACACTGCACAGAGGAATGTATCATAATGAACCACAGACGCTTTGTTTAATTCAACTATGCCTTTTATTTCATTTAAGGGATTAAACATGAAATTTTGGCAGTTCTGTTTCGAATAAACTGGACAAGCAAACGAGTGTTACGTGTTAGGAGCTCATTCAAAATCATCCACTGTGAAAATACGGCACATTTACAAAATCTGCGTTGTTTTTGTTTTGTTTTTTGTTTTTTAATATGATTGTTTTTCAGCCAGTGGATTTAAACCGAGGAAAAAGCTCTTTGTTAAACTGATTTGAAGACATCCACAAATCTCTCTACTTCTCTGCTGCTACAAGTTGAAACTTCCTGTCGGGGGCTACAGAGACAGCAGCTGCAGGCTCGGACAATAGTGTTAGTGTGTTAGTAATTCTACCACTACAACCTGAGATGGATTATGTCGTCTAGATTAAGTTTCATATCTCTCCCCAATTACACTCCTCCCGTCTCATAAATAAATACAATATTATTCTTCACAATAATGACACATGTAGTTAATTCACAGTACTCGGAGGAGGAGGGGTCAAAGGTCATGGGAAGGGGTTGTTTTTTTTGTTTAGTTTTTTTAGTTTTTATAGTACAATTGTTGAGTCATTCCATTACATATCTACGGCAGCCAGTAATACAAACACAGGTGTGCCTCCATATTATTTACAATCCGGTACGTTTTTCAAACCCACCTCGGCAGGCACGGTCCAGTAGCGTGGACGTATACGAGGGGAAAAAAGGGGCGGAGCGTGGGGAGGTGATCAGCCAATCGGAACACGCCGCTCACTCTACTCTAGCGCTACTTTCTACCATGGAAACTAAAATAAATATGTTAGCTTTGACGTTTTGACTATCGGTGATCATGTACGTATAAAGTTCTTAAAATATCGTAGTCAAGTTAAAGCTACGCTGTGTCATTTTTTTTATATACCACTTTTTTTTCTAAAACAACACAGGAGGAACTGTTACTTTTACATTTACATTTAAAATCTTCAGTACTTATAATAAATATATTCTGCATTGCTTTGTAGTAGTGTCGTCACGATACTAAAATCAGGCCCGTAGACAGAAATTCAGGGGCCCGGGGCAAAAGCCTCACATGGGCCCCGCTCGAATATAAATAAATAGGAAGAGGGTCCAATTCTGGGGCCCCCTAAGACACTGGGGCCCGGGCCAACACACCCCTTTGTCCCCCACTGTCTACTTCCCTGACTAAAATTTCCAACTCGATTTTGATCCTAAAATTACGATACCACGATGCTAACTGAACGCTAACTAAAATGCTACTTTTTTAGTAAATTTTCATGCACAAAATAATAGGAGTTTTCATGAGATCTTGATTAAGCTCAAAATGGCACTAAAACTGTTCACGAAAGCTCAAAGTTTGTCCCGTTAATGTGTTTTTTCGCAGTATCGATACCTCCTTAAATAAATATCTAGTTTCGGTATTAGCTTTAGCATCGATTAGCATCTGATTTTCGATACTTTTGACAAAACTACTTTCTATTGCACTGTATAACTGTTACTGCCCAAATCCGCATGTGCTTTTTTTGACTCTTTGGAGAACATAATATCTCATAATACAAAGTTAATCGTAAATCTCTTTCTTGTTTGTTTTTTTTGTTGATAGACTGGGTTGACCTCTCCGCGCTCCTGTCCCTGCGAAGCCAAAGGGAGGCAGGATCTTCCGAGCATTAACATTCTACGACGACACGAGCTGAGCGACACATTAGGGACGAGAGCAGGAGCTAGCTGCAGAGGGAGAGCAAAAAAGAGAGAAAGATCAGAAGGAGGAACAGAAGGAGGAGGAGGGCAGTGACAGAGGGACGAGGGGAGGGAGTGGGAGGGCATCTGTAGCAAAGGGGGGGCTGAGCAGACACAGGTCGAACAAGCTGCCCGTTTCTTAGCCCTGGGTCAGTGGTGGATGAAGTACTCAATGCCGTTACTTAAGTAAAAGTACAGATAACAGATACAGAGGAAGTAACACATGAAAAAAATCGAAGTAACTGTTTAAAAATGCACTTTAAGATTAAAAAGTAAGTGTTTTTTGTTCAACAGTAACAATCCAAATCAACTTCTTAACTTTTCTCATGAATTTTGTGTATTTATTTTTGTTTTGCTCAGGATATTTCCACGAACATGGTAAAAGTAACCCCTCAAATCGTCTGAAAAGTACTTTTTACTTTCCAGTCGTGTTCAAGAATGCAGTGGAGTAGAAAGTCTAGATACTCCTCTCAAATGTAGTGAAGGAAAAGTAAAAAGTATCCACTGTAAAATGTACTTAAGTAAAGTACAGATACCTAAAAGTACTTTGTTACTTTCCACCACTGGCCCGGGTCACTTCCCCATAGATACACAGCACAGACAGGGGGCGCTTCACTGCTACTACTGCAAGAAGGCAACGACTGTCCACTCCACAATCTCCAGCAGAGTGCGAGCGGTTTGTAAAGTATAAAACATATTTGGATTAGGTTCACAGATGCTCCAACGTGTTATTTAACAGTATCATCTCAGCGCCCGCCCCTTTTCTGTGTATCTACGGTAACAGAGTGCGGAGATCCACATCGGGACGTGATCCGAGCACTTTGTTCTGGGGAAAACGGATCGGTCCAAAATAGCAGGCACGTTTTAAAATGTCTCCTTTTGTGACCCTTCAAGTTTTGCTACGAAAATACATTTGGCAGCACCAAAATTCGCCTCCGTGGTCAATTTCTTGGTCGCCAAAGGAAACCGGTTACGTTTTTTTTTTTTTTTTTCTTTTTTTTTTGATGGAAGGCATTATTTCATTACAAGAGAAATAACTACAGATAGAAAAAGTATATGTCCGTGGAAAGGCGCTATGGTATAATGATGAACTAAACGTCAGTCCTCCGCCCGTTCCGCCTACAAACCCAAACATAACCAGCGCTAAAGGTAGAAGAAGAAGAAGAAGAAGAAGAAGAAAGCGATGAGATGTGAACTGCAAACTGCCACACAGGAGCGGAGGTCTGAGGAGAGGCAGTGGGTAGTGCTTCAACGATAGAGGGACATCAGAGAAAGAGCTGGCATGCTGAAGGCAATTGTTTTGGAGCAAACGTTTTGTTGATGTCCAAAAGGGAACCTCAGAAGCTCTCGGGCTCCTCCAGCAGGCAGGGCTGAGTGGACAGAGGCACCAGGGACGGGGACAGGCTCCGCAGGCCGACCCCGGGACGGAAGCTGAGCTCGGGCGCCGGCAGTAGGGGCTTGAGGATGCTGACCAGGCAGAAGGCAGAGCCGCTGTTGGGAATGAAGTTCACCTTGTTCCGGTCGGGACACAGGAAGGGCGGGATCTCCTGCAGAGGCTTGGGTCTGAGAGCAAAAGACAAAACAGTCAACTCAAAAGGCTCTGAGCGCAACAGCGTCTGGCAAACTCGCTGTTACATCACTACTTCCTGTCCAATTCTGTCTCTATGGGGTTTTGTGCTAGAATGAAAACATATTTAAAGATAAGACGGGGATTTGATGGTGTACGGTAAAGACTAGGTGAGGTGAAAACTTCAGTGGACGACATTTCTGTGTTTATAAGGGAGGCTAACGCTAATGCTAACTAATCTACATACAAAAACAATCAAGTGTCTTTACATTAATCAGTTTGAATTTTAAGAGGCTGTTCATTTTATACTTGAGGGTTTTTTAAATAAAAGTTAGCATTCGCTTTCAGACACAGTGAGCTAGCTAGGTTGGTGCTGTGTACAGAAACTATTGCCGGGTTGTAAATGACGTCACAACATTGTTTTGGCCAATAGTATTTAACACAGACGAGGGCGGGTAAAATCTTTTGAATCTTTTCTTCTCTTTTCAACTGAGATTTTTGTTGTAACGCAGTGAGTTCTTGGGGCTCGTCACGAACAGAAATGATCAGGTTCAACATTTAGGAATTCACAAGTTGGGATATTTCATAGCAAAGCACAATGTAATCAATATGGAAAACTGGCTTTTGCTCCGCCCATTTGAGACTATGACATCATTAAAAAACCTCCAAAACAAAACGATGTCTCCTCTGGCTTTAGGACGCAGACGTGAAGGAACTGTGTGGACGCGGTTAAACTGATGCAATAATAAACTGTGTAAAGTGAAGAACATCCGTCACAGATACAAAAGTGGAGCACCTCCTCAAGAGACTCCCACAGATCTGTATGAGACTGTGGTGGAAAAAGTACTTCATATATGTATAATGTTACTTCATATGCAGCTACCAGTGAAACGTTTGGACACACCCTCTCGTTCCATGTTTATTTTCTTTATTTTCCTGGTTTATAATAACACAAGGAGCAAAAAAAGTACAGTATGATTTGTTACCCAGCTTGTTTTGACTATAGGAGGTTGATTTCAGATACGACGACCCAACAAATTCTATTCTCTCTTAACTACAGGGGGCGCCGACAGCTACACGGCTCTTTGTTGCGGTGACGTTTACGGCGACGTCGGCTCCTATTGGACACCGCAGTTTTCTAACACGGAATCAGTGGACTTGTTTCTTTTATTAAGACGTTTCAGATGAATATTGTGATTTAAAATGTGTAAATTATAACATAAAAATCCATGGTTGTTGTAGATTAGAGCGACACAAAAGCACGATAGGTCTGATTTAACATCTTCGTCTATTTTATATCTCATAAATCCATGTTCTAATCCCACACACTGCACTCACATGTTTTCCTCGCAGGCTTTGACCTTCTCACATCCCTCTGGAGGCTCTCTCTTGAAGGTGTAGCTGTTGTTGGGCCGGGGAGACGCGGCGTATTTGGGCAGAGGCGAGCAGGGGCCCAGTTCTGCGAGGTCAGAGAGAGAGGGGGGGTCAGGGTTAATAACAGATCCTCCCAGCAGGGGGGGCATGCGTGCCGAGGGTCTACCTTTGTCCTCGTACGGGCTGCCTCCGCTCGTGTCGTTCAGAACCGTGAGGTAGGAGGGAGAGATGGAGTCGGGACGGCTGCTGCAGTTGCTATGGCTACCGCTCAGGCCGCCCCCTGAGGGCGTTTGAGTGTCAATGCTGCGGGTGCTGCTGCTGCGCTGGGGGGCCACGGGAGGGGGGGCGCGGTGCCCATCTGGGACGTCCTGAGGCTGGGAGAACGGACAAGAAAACAACTGTGAAATAATCCTTCTAATGTGGGTTTGCTGAAGAAAATGTAGACCAAAATAGACCAAACTCACAACAATCACCTCTTCCTTCTCAGGGGTGTCCCGGATGATGAGACGCTCGATTTCCTGGTTGAGCCCCTCCACACTGTTACGGAAACGAGGGGCAGATGACTTACCGATTGGGATGGGTATCAAGATGGTTTTGGGCATAGGAGACTGTAAAACACACAGAAATAATGCATGAAGAAATAGTAACACAGTATTCACCCAGTTTGATCGACATGTTTCTATTAAAAATGTTGCTCAGACTCATATTCTTAAATAAATAGGTTGATTATTTGGGTTTTATAATATTTTTTTTATACAGGGAGAGCCCAATCACAGTGAAAAAAATGAAAAATACAAACAAAACTAAGAGCAAAACAAACAAACAACCGCCTAGGTCCATTTAAAACATTAAAAACAGGATTATAAAAGTTTATCACCACATTAACATTAACAGCAGGTCCGGCCACAGACATTTTGGGGCCCGGGGCAATAAATCTCACATGGACCCCCCTCCCTTCCCAAAACGCTGCGGCCCAGGACAAGAGACCCCTTTGTTCGCCCTGTTTACTCCCCCGGCTAAAATTTCAAACTTGATTTTGATACTAAAGAAGTGATTCAATACTTGACACAGATATGAGAGAACGTAGATTGCAAACACAAAATAACAGGACTTTCTTTATGTCATAATGAGATCTTATACTTGTTCTGATTAAGCTCGAAATTAAAGTGAAACTGTTGAGGAAAGTCTCGTCTACTCCCGTTAACAGCGCTCAATAGATGTATCTAAAAGCGTCAGTTTGAAATGCTCTTTATCCCTGAGCAAATGGTGAAGCCAGTTGTGCTTTTCCATTATGTCACAGGAGAGAAAGAGAAAGAGAAAGAGCGGGACGACAGACTCCACTGGGAACAGGTGTCCAGCAAAAAGAGGAACAGGTGTCCAGCACTGAGGGTCATGGGTCATAAAGGTCACGATCAAACAGAGACAGGAAACAGTGGAGCGTCTTCCATCTTTCCATCAGCTATAACCAGAGGAGGAACGTAACCAAGTGCAAGTAGTAAAGTCCTGTACTTAAGTAGAATTTTTATCTATCTGTACTTAAGTACCTTTTACAGTGGATACTTTTTACTTCACTACATTTGAGAGCAGTATCTGTACTTTCTACTCCACTACATTTTTGAACAGGACTGAAAAGTAAAAGTACTTTTCATATGATTTGAGGGGTTATTTTTATCATGTTCGTGGAAACATCCTGACTAAAGTTTTTGAGTTCAAGCTTCAACTTTGAGCAAAACTAAAATAAATCCACAAAATTCATGAGAAAAATAAAACGATGAAAATGATTTGTATTGTTACTGTGGCCAAAATATGTCTCATTTTGAATCTACGTCACTTCTACATGACTTGGTCTTGACCTATGACCTGGCTCCTCCTCAGAGCGTGAGCTTCACCTGGGACTGGATGATGGTGTGGCTGCCATTAAACGGAGACTTTCGCTCTTTGTCCCTCCGATGGCGGCTGCTGCGTTTGCTGCGCTGGAGCTGCTGACGCAACTTAGCGATCTGAAAGAAAGGAACGCAACGTCACAACCCCGTGGATCAATGAGGGCAGGAGAGACAGGAGAGAGAGAGACAGGAGAGAGAGACAGAGACAGGAGAGAGAGAGGAGAGACAGGAGAGAGAGGCAGGAGAGAGAGACAGGAGAGAAAGACAGGAGAGAGAGACAGGAGAGAGAGTGACAGGAGAGAGAGGCAGAGACAGGAGAGAGAGGCAGGAGAGAGAGAGAGACAGGAGAGGCAGGAGAGAGAGACAGAGACAGGAGAGAGAGGCAGGAGAGAGACTGACAAGAGAGAGAGACAAGAGCGCAAGGAGACAGGAGAGAGAGAGGAGAGACAGGAGAGAGAGAGACAGAGACAGGAGAGAGAGAGGAGAGACAGGAGAGAGAGAGACAGGAGAGAGAGGCAGGAGAGAGAGACAGGAGAGAAAGACAGGAGAGAGAGACAGGAGAGAGAGGCAGAGACAGGAGAGAGAGGCAGGAGAGAGAGAGAGACAGGAGAGGCAGGAGAGAGAGAGACAGAGACAGGAGAGAGAGGCAGGAGAGAGACTGACAAGAGAGAGAGACAAGAGCGCAAGGAGACAGGAGAGAGAGACAGGAGAGAGAGGGGAGAGACAGGAGAGAGAGACAGAGAGAGGCAGGAGAGAGACTGACAAGAGAGAGAGACAAGAGCGCAAGGAGACAGGAGAGAGAGGAGAGACATTAGAGAGAGAGGAGAGAGAGTTGCACACAGACCTCTTTGAGTTGGTCAGTGCTCCCACAGGAGGCCGAGCGTTTGTGAGAGCCCCTCCTCCTCTCATCTGCCCAGGCCCTGGGGGTCTGTAACACACACACACACACACACACACACACACACAGTAATTACCCAAAAATAAAGATTCTGATCCAGTTTAAAACCCCGATGAGCCATAATAAAAACATGAAATGGAAATCTGAGATATCAGCTACAGATTCTGTAGTGTTTGGTGTAACACTGAGCCTGCGTCTTAAGGAGCTTTAGAACACGTGTGTTCACCACAGATGATGCAACCGCCTGCAATGGCTCCTGACCTCTGTGCATTAATCACTATCTTATAAGTGACTTATCAGAGGGAAAGACACTCTGAGTGTCAAGAGCAGAGGACATATTTAAGGCTGAGGGGGCTGACCTGCGTGGCTTTGTCCCGCATGTAGGGAACGTGTTGGTGTTGGTGCTGGTGCTGGCTGTCGTCCTGAGGCCAGGGACCGATCAGGTGAGCCCCAGCGGTCGCGCCCTGTGTGGGCCACAGCTGGACACGATGGCAGGAGACCAGCAGGAGAATGGGGAGGCAGGAGGAGGGGCAGGGCTGGGAGGAATCCACGATGCAACGGAGCACAAGACTGAAGGAGACCTACAGGATGTCTGCTGATATCTACAGAACAACACAGGAAGAGGGGGATGTAAACAACAACATGTCAACAAACGAGCCGCCCTGGCGCTGCTGTGGGGGGATTAGCCCTGTCTGTCTGTCGAGGTTTGGGAGCACCTCCAGATTGATCCTAATCCAGCCTGCACTGCTCAGAGCAAACATGGCCCCTCCATACGGCTCCACGCGCCCGGGTTAATGGAATAAAGAGCTTAAATGGGGACAGAGTGTGGGGGGCACTGAGGGCATGTGCCCGCTGCCCGACTGACCCTGATGAATACATGTTTAACCAGCGCTATGCGTGGGACCGCATCAGCACATCTCCTCTCATGTTTATTTCATGAGATCTGGGCTTTAAGTGTGTGAATAAGGAGCAGGGCTGATGTGCCCTACAAACACTCCAGCTGATACGACTTTAAAGGTTTATTCAAATGAAATATTGAAATAATCACATGTAAAAAGCATTGTATTGATTCTGTTTACACAACTGCAAACACTAATACACATAGATTTATCTGCTCCTTTCACTATGGCAGTCTGGGATTGATCAATGTCTATTTTACCCACAGTGCATCCTGTGTGTTTAGAGTGTCCCATTCCAAAACGACAAATGCACTTCATTAATAAAAACTCCTAACTCAGCAGCATTAATTATCCCTGTCCTGACAACAGACAAACAGAGACAAACACGCGGTGCTGGGGGGACGGCCCTGCACATCCAGGGGCTAAAATTGGCAGGAGGACCAGAACACATCACTGTTGCTAAGGAACGGCCCCAGTGATATTCATTAACACAGCAGCATATGTGCGTGTAGTAAACAGGGCAGGAGGAGGTAGGCCACAGCAGTAGCTGTAGTAGTCGTAGTAGTAGTAGTAGTACGCCGGATACTGTACTTCCAGTGCTAACTGAGCTGTATAATCATATGTGATGTGCCAGTCAGCAGTTCATGACAGCAGTGCCTCATAGTAACACTGCATACTGTATAAGGCCTCGTGCACACGCTCATAACTCCCATGATTCCTGTTGCCTATACGTCTTTAACAGCCAAAATGATCCTCACTGTGGGTTGGAATTAAGCTTTGTTTTGCTTTTGTTTGCCAAATTTCCAGTTACAATTATTAAATATTAGTGCTATTATGAATTATGTAAAAATCACAACAGGTTGGAGTACAGTGCTTTGACAAACAGGTGAATATTACTACTTAATATGATTTTATTAATTTATTGTATTATGTTTGTCTGTTGTCTTATTTATGTATTTATTTAGTATATTTTTTATTATTTATTTATTTTACTTTACAAATTATGCTGAAAAACTGTACTAAAAAAAGATCATTAAAATAAAATCATAACAGGTCTATGTGATTAAAGTGGATAGTACTTAATATTAATAGTAAAGCTGTTCTTAGGCTGACAAAACACCCAAACAGCCCATTGGCCCACAGCCCTGTGCACACCACTGTCTGCACTAAATAAATAATGTAGGCCAATTGTGTTTACTAGAAAACCAGCGCGCGCCTCTCCATCCCTGCACTTTTACGCACACAAAACACCAGATTTGCATTTAAACAACCTGGAGGAAAACATGTGCCCATCCAGACAGCATTTAACAGGCAAATTAGGATTTATGGAGACAATGATTTATGGAAAACACGCTTACCTCAGGGAGACGCACGGCTGGCACACTGTGGCACACTCTGGCACAGATCCTCCAGACGCACAGCTCTTTTGGGGGGGGGGGGGGAGCAGGAAAAACAGCAAGAAACAAGTAAAATAGCCCTCTTTAAAAGCAAACACGTATAAAAAGCGTGTCGGTGTCTTCGTGTTGATACAGTAGGTGTCAGAATGGGCGTATCTGTGTTGCAGCCAGCCTCCTCCTCGTTGCTGTGGATGGATGTTTTTCTGTAACGGCTGATGCGGCACGACGGCGGCGGGGGGGGGGGGAGAAAAAAGCTATTTAACGCGCTCAGGTCCAAACGTGAGGTGTATAAAAGAACGGAAATGCTAAAAGTACCTGTGCGTTTGCGTTTAGCGGCGAGGGAGAGGCGATAGAAAAGACGAGACGGACAGAAAAAGAGAAGAGACGGGCAGAAGAGGGCGGAGATGATGCTGGTTTAGCCGACACTGAGGACCAACGGTCAAGTCACATGACGGAAGCGCGCGCGGCGGAAGTCACTTTCAAAATAAAAGTGGGGGTAAACTTATAACCGCGCTACAACACGTGAAAAACAGGTTTAATACAGCGGAATGAACATAGATTGATATTAATTTTACATTTTTTTCAAATTTTTCGATATTATGTTACTTCTAAATTACACAAAATTAAGTCTTGTGAGCGTTAAGTCGTGTTATAACATTGTTAGCGCTTCAAAAACAAACCTGGAGTTGTTTTTTTCATTCACACATGTTTGAGTAACACTTTATTATTAGTCTGTCTATGTTTCCAAAGCTCAAAATGCGACGTTCCACCTTGTGATGTCATGAAGTGGTGCGTTTCAAGTGAACAGCTATCGTTTACGTTTACTTCAGTAGAGGTAAGTGGCAATTTCAGAGCGAAAATGACCCAAATGATTCTAGAAATGAAGGCATGTGGAGTGTAAAAACACAGTGGAGCACTTCCTGTATGACCACATTATGACATCACAAGGTGGAACAGGGTGTTTTCAGTTTGAGAGAAGAAGAAATCAACCTAAATATTCAGGTGTGTTTGTGTTAAACATGCGTGAATGAAACAAAACACAAAACTCCCAAGTCTGTTTGTGATGAGGAAACAACATTATCACAACACAGATAAAAAAACAGAGTAACGTGGGCCCTTTAAAACTCCAGCGTCTCTAAATAGTAATAATAATAGTACATTTTATTTATATAGAGCTGTTCTAAACATAATCATTGAATCATGGCTGCTAACGTACACTTTCACACATGTATTACAATATTTAACCTAATAAGAGCCTAAAGCATCTATCTAAAGTCTTATTTTGGCTGTAAAATAACATTTATTCTAACAATATTCCTCAATAGGTAATTTCAATGTTGCAACAGTAAAGAATAAAAAGAAAAATGGAACTTGGTGAGTAATATAAACTATATACATGCTGTTTAATGGGTTTATAACAGGCCAAAGTAACTAATTACTATGGATAGATTCATGGTTTCTCAATCAAATAAACATAAAGCTAATCTAAAGACCTTTTTATTTAGAAAAACTTATTGTTTTGTTTTGGTTTTTTTAGCATTTAGCAATTAGTATTGGTTTAAAGTTCTTGTTTTACTGTAACATTATTATTATTATTATTCTTATTAATGGGGGAGCGCAGATAAAAGCAGGCATCCCACAGACTCTTCCTACTTTACATATCTTAAATAATCTTCACATAAATAAGATTATTCACAGTTATATATTTGTACAAAACGTGACATAAACGCTGAACGTCTTTATGGTTCATCCAGTTCCTTTTGTTTTGAGTCTCACGTTACTTCCGGTGTGTCTGAGCTGGACGTGAACGCAGCTTGACGCACAGGAGACGGAGTGACGTAGAGGCCCCGTCGCTGGCGCTCGTGCTGATGCTGCAGTTGCTAGGGCGCGTGGAGCAGACAGGACAGGTATAAACAAGAGCGCGAGGGAAATGTCGCCCCTAGCGCCGGCATCAGCGAACGACACGTGGACAGGGAGTTTTTTTTTTTTTTTGGCAGGGTGAATGAGTTTATAAAGACGTAATATGGCACATTTGTATATAAATAATTGAAATTTATGTCAATTTATTCCACTGTGCGAAGCCTATATGGACCAACTGTAAGAAAATACAGAATTCTTTGGTAATATTTTGAACAAAAAAAGACGCAATATGGATATTTGGGCGATGTATTGACAACACTTTCTTAATAAAACAAATCAAATAAAAATATAATAGTAGGAGTGTATTGTTGAAGTAAAATATAAACATTGTTAGTGTTATTAATAAAACTTAAAAACGTAAAAAAAAATATTTAAAGAGCCCATATTATATTTATTATAATGTTGTTTCCTCGTCACAAACAGATCTGGAGTTGTGTTTTGTTTCATTCACACATGTTTAACACACAAATCCTGCATATTTAGGCTCTTTAGTTCTTCTCTCAAACTGAAAACACTGTTCCACCTTGTGATGTCATCATGTGGCAATACAGGAACTCCATACACCTTCATTTCTAGATTAATTTGGATAATCTCAGCCCTGGAATTACCAAACTCTACTGAACTAAAGGTAAAAGGAGCTGTTAACTTGAAAACTACCACTTCATGACATCACAAGGTGGAACAGAGCGTTTTGAGCTTTGGAGATGTGACAGACTAATAATAAAGTGTTACTCAAACGTGTGAATGAAACAAAACACAACTCCAGGTCTGTTTTTGAGCAGGTAACAGCATTAGAACATGATTTAACGCTCACAAGAGTCAATTTTGTGTAATATAGGACCTTTAATACCTCTTAAAAACCGAAAACAAAACGTTAAAATGTTCACTAACCAATACCGTATGACAAAATCAGTTCATTTAACCAATCATCTTAAAGCAGAAGTTTCTCCAAAAAGTGAACAGAGCTGAAACAAAAGCACAAAATACAAATCTGCTCTTGGGTTTTTGCGTCAGTGGCATAATTAGTGTCAATATTATCGTTTATCATCTATCTACACACACATATACACATTTTGAAGTCCGATATATCGCTGAAAATACAGATAAGCAATAATACTGAAACTCATCATGTCATGCTACTGACATAACAACCCTAAAGTAGAATTATTTCCAAAAAAGCTGTTCTGAATGTGTTTTTTAATCATAACAGCAGAATTCAACTCAGATTGTATCTATAATGAGTCATAGGAAGTTATGTATTTGACCCTCTCCGGCTCAAATCTAATCGTAAAACAGGAAAAATAACAAAAACTTCTTCCTACTTGTTCCTAATAAGTACTGACCCCAAAAAAAAGTATGTTCCAAGTCGATATAGTGATTATTGTGACAGGCTTAAAAGGGTTTCTGATCAAAATGTCAAAATCAGTTCATTTAACCAATCGTGTTAAAACAGACTGTATAAAGACGTGGACTGAGTGTGACGTCGCACACGGCGTTCAGCTTCAGTCAAATGAAGCTAATCGAGGCTAGCAGTTATAGCGGCTAATTTGGAGCCAAGATTTACAGACGCAATGGCAAAATAAAAACATCAGGATCGTGTAGGGCGGGTCAAAAAACGATCAAAATGACGAGTCTGACAGCAGCAGTTACAAAGAGGAGTGACGGTTTTTCAATAGAAAGTGAATTGAAGCCAGAGTTGATGGAACCGGAAGCGCGTCCATGCTCACTTCCTGTTTAGAACGCGGCGACTAGCACGTTAGCTATGTCCATTTCTCTGTACAGTCTTGGTTAAAAGCAGCAGATTCTTCAAAAACTGAAAACAGAGCTGAAACAAAAGTCCAAATAAGTCAAATCCAACTCTAGGGAACAATTACTCCAGACATTTATTCGAGATTTATTTTCATATTGACTCAAAAATGTTTACAGAAACGGTACCGAACAGGACGCATAGCAATGGAAAGGCCGTGTCCATTGAATGCATAACACAACTTCATAAAAATGATGCAAATATGAATGCAGTAATACACATACATAAGGTTTTTTTTTCTTACAAATTACAGATTACAAAAACATAAATGAGATTCTTTTTCCATATGCCCTGAAGCAGCGCCGAGATTACAGAAGGAAAACGGACAGTCCTCGCACACAAATATATCACTCGAAAACTGGATGAAACGAGAGAGAGAAGCAGAGAAAATAAACTCCAGCGTGCTTCAGACGGGTTCGGGGTTTTTTTTTTCTCTTCAAAAGGAGCAGATCTGGGCTTTATATAGTGTTTCAGTCACACACACAGTCCACAGTGAGGTCAGGTGATCGCGGTACAGCAAGTTAAACAGCGGGCCATTGTAAAAGACCCCCCCCCCCCCCCGCCCCGTAGATTACATACTGGTGATTGTAGTGTAGTAGTAGTAGGACTCTTGTGGAATTGTGCAAGCAGAAGTTACGAGGGAAAAAATCCACTTCTCGAGTTAATAAGGACTGGGGGATATTTTGTACTTAAAAAGCCGTTCGGAGAAGATGGGATAAGGGATTGTCGTCCTTCGTCTCCTCATGATTTAGGGATACATGTAGTTTACATATGATTGTGATTATTCATAAGTGCAAGAATGATTGACAAAACATGACGAGGGGAGAAAACGAAAAAAATAAAAAACATAAAAAGCACCTAAAAGCTAACTCCTATTGCACAGTTAAAAATCATGGTACAAAATGAATACATAGACAAAAGGAGATTGCATACACATTAATAAAAATACAAAAAATTCAAATGGTTTGTTCTGTCTTTTAAGACCGAGATTTTTTTTTGTTTTTTTTTTACAGAGCGTGATTCAGCGAAACAGGAAGGATGAACGCTCTGAGTGGTGATGCTTGTTTTTGCCTTTCTAAGTTTAGAGACCACTTTTTGTCATGGTCGTGTCAGACAGGATTAATTTTTTTTTCTCTCTCTAAAACACTGATTTTCTCATTCAAAGTGCACAGACAAAAAACTTAAAATGATGCTATGCTCGAGTTTGGAACAGTTCAAGTGATGAGAACCAAAGAGGGGCTGATGAACGAACGCATGGAGACAAAAGAAGCACGTGAGAATGCTGCATAGCTGGATTCCATTTAAAGCAATGCCATCGTCAAAGACACACACGAGCGATAGACCTAGAACTGTACACAGCATCCTCTCGAGAGCTCACACACAACCCAACCGCTCTGGTGCTTTTGAGTGCCGTGGGGGTCTGGAGTCACACGTGGGTGTCACTGCCCCCCCCTCGCAGATACAAAGCCGAACTGGACTTGGGCCGGTTGTCCCTGTGCCCTGGCCCGCGGGTGGAGCCGTTGTTATTGACCTCCGGCTCGCGCGTGTCTGTGGGGATGACCCATGTAGTCGGCCGCCACTTTTTCACTGAATAAGGCGTTTTGACGCGTTTCTTGATTTTATCTCCTGAACCCAGGGCCCCATCTGGCTGAACCAGGCCCTCCCCTGGGGAATAGGAAGGACACTGGTCAGTAGCTAAAGTGGCACATCACAAACCAGTGGGCATGCAACAGACTAGTGTAGATAATGTAGAAAAATATCTTTGTAGTGTAAAAACTGGAATCCTCATGCATTACGTGTGTGGAGTGTGTGTCTTTGTACAACAGTCTGTGGTGGTGAGCTTATAACAAGTATTTAAAAATCACCTAGAGAGGCCAGGTCCATAGTGGTGAAGGACAAGTCCAGGGAGTTGGGTCTCTCGGGCCGGCGTGCGCGTGGCTGTCGGAGCAGAGCCTCTCCTCTCATGGAGACCGGAGCGTCCCCCTGTGTGCTGCCCAGCCCGGAGCTCTCTCCTGGGGGTCCTGTGCTTTCTCTGCCTGGTCCCTCTGTGTTGTTGCCCTCCTCCTCCGCGTCGCTCTCCCCTTCGCCCTCTCCGTTGCCCTGGCCGTGGCCCGTGTTACTGTTGTTGTTGTTAGTGTTGGGTCGAGCCGAGCGCAGCGTGGAGGGGTCCAGAGGCTCCCGCTCTCTGCTCAGGAGGGGTTCGTGTTCGTCTGGACTGGCAGTGATGACCCCGAGGCTGAGGCGGCTGTCGTCGGACCTCAGGACGCCCGTGCTCTGGCTGAAGCCCGTGGAGCCGCTGCTGATGGTGGAGATGGTGCTGGCGTGGCCATTCACGGCTCCGTTCACAGCTCCGTTCACGTGCACGTCTCTCAGGACGGGTAGATTGTTGGTGCCGTTGGGCCTATGGGGCTCTGCCACAGTGTGAGCGGGCACCACTACTCCAGTGTTCACCTTGTTCCCCTCCACCTGCCGTAGGTTAGATTTCCCCGAGCGGCCGAACTTAAACCTCAGTGAGGAGGACTCTTTCTTAGCGGGCTTGTTGCGCAGGGGAAGGCTGGACGGCCTCTTGGGGAGGTTCTGTTGCTTGGGCAGGGGGAAGATGGTGCTTGGAATGGGGGCGGGGGGCTCGGAGGGGCCGGACACTTCACTAGCCATTTTAATGAGTGGATAGAGTAAACTGGAGCTGCCGGGGCTAAGCGGGTCTGGAGAGCAGAACTGTTTCTGGGAGTGCTCCATCAAGTTCTCATCGGAGCTCTCTTTGAGGTTCTTGTCCACCTCTTTGGGGTCCAGCTTGGTGGTCTCCAGGTCCTCTTGGGTCAGGTGCAGACACACAGGGACAGTGGCTGCTACAGTGGGCCCCTCAGACTCAGAAATGGTGGTGGTGGTTGTGGTTGAGGGACTTCCTCTCATCCCTGGCCCACTGGTGCTGCTGCCCTCTGGGCTGGGCAGACGTGCGTTGGCCTGCTGCTGCCTCTCCTGGTTGATAGAGTTTCGGTTCCTCTCCCCACCCATTGCTCTGCCATTCACAGCATTAGTGCTGTCGGCCTGTGTGTTTTTGGCCACGCCCTCGTGCTCCTCTATGTAAGTGGAGGGATGGTCTGTGTACTGTCCGGACTTTGGTGTCATGCGATTCCTAAAAGACACAGAGGGTGTGTGAATAAACTGAACACAACTGAGTGTATACATGCTTCAGTTTTGTACCTCTCGTTGTGCAGTGTGGTGGACATGGGGTTGAGGGTGGGGCTGACAGATTTTGATCGGTCCCAGATGAGGAGGAGTTCAGCCAGTCGCTCCTCCGCACACTGAGCAGTGAGTCGAGCCTCTGCATCCTGATCCCAACAGTCCTCCATCGTCTCCTTCAGAGAGCGAACAGCCTGAAAGAACAAACGAGTTAATCCCACCGCAAAACCTCTCCTCCTACACAACTGTAATGTCTAAAATTCACTTATCATTCCCAGATGCCACAATGGGCTAGACCTGCATTTTGTTCAGTGAGCTCAGCACAGGTGTAGTTTCATAATTTGCTGATGCTCTTTTTCCTATTCCTCGTTATAACCTAGATTCCATTCCCCACATAAACGCACCAGACTGTTCTCTTTCCAGGCTTCTGGGAATTTGGGCCGCTGCTTCTCCCTGGACACAAGGACCTGCATGTCCTCAAACGTCGGGTGGTTCCCTGCCTCCGCCTGGAAAGCCATCTGGTATTCTGGCGCTGATTCTCCTGTACACGACAAAGAATGAGTATTTAGAATTTAGAAAAGTGATGCACCCATATGATACTGGTTTTGGATTTAAATTTATGTAATAAGACGATGTAAAAAGATGATATACTGGACAGTGTCGCCCCAAACACCTCGTGATATTTTGTGGTTAAATAATATTACAAGTTGTTGCTAAGTCCATTTATATAAACAGTCCATGCATATGAAAGGTGTTTAAAGGGAATCAACTATATTTCCAGTCTCTGTTCTATGATATCAGGGATCAGCAGATACTTAAAGCCAAAGTATCGGCATCGGTATCGGAGCAGAAAAAGCAGGATTGGTGCATCCCTACTGCAGAATAGCTCATCTTTGGCAGACATATTGACTCCACTTATGAATGCAGTGATTTTTTCCTCTGTGATTCTTTCCGTTTGCACATTAAGGGGCCAGTTCTGGGGTCGCTCACCTGGGAACAGATCTGTACATCTCATGAACGTTTCCCAGTAGACCAGTCCGAGAGCGTACATGTCCACTTGCTTAAGCGCGGACTCGCAATCTCTCAAATTCACCGCTCCCTCCAGCACTTCAGGGGCCATGTAGCGGATCGTACCCACCTACAATTCACAAAAGCAGGAAACGCGTTGGAATAAACATAGACGAGAAACAGAAATATAGGGATATACAGTCACTTACTTCACTTATAGCAGCGTTTTCCTCCTCGCCGTGACGTGCTGGCCTGTTTCCCGTCAGCTTCATAGACAAGCCGAAGTCGATGATGACACATGTGCCGTCTGCTTTGACAAGAATATTCCGGCTGTTCAGATCCCTGTGGGAGACTGCGGGCTTGTACAAATCTGGAAAATACAGGAAAATTTGTAATATTTAACCAGGCAAATTCATCCCTTTTTAAATATTTCAAACCATGCATCATTCCCAAATATTCCGCGGATATGACACAACGATGTACAAGACTTATTTGCTAATGAAAACAAATCCCCCCTCATTACTTTTTGTTCAGTAAACCAAGTTGCAATGTCAACAGACTGCTAAAGCCTCTAATCTAATCATCAACAATGGGATTAAGACGCAGCGTGGTCGTCTGCGCTTGCGTTATAAAACAATCCAGCAGAGGGCGCGCTGAACCGTCGCTTCTCTGACAGTACCCAGCAGCGCCCAGCCTCCTGCGAGTGTGTACTACTGATGTGTGGGAGCACAGGGGGGGGAGGATGACGAATGCGTGGAGGAGAAACGCTTGGAGACAGTGGCATTGGTTCCACACAACGCCGATCCTTTCTATGGTTTTTTTTTTTTTTTTTTTCCCTGTAGGGCTCTATGTGTGTGTGCCATCCAGCCGCTCTAGTGATCATGGTAGCTCGCTATTCTTTCCTCTTTGTGAGCTTTGCTTTTGTCACAAGCTTACACAAACAGAATAACTACCGGTCTCCACTTTCCCAGTCTCTCCAAGTGCACTTTGTCTATTTGGTGTTTGGCTGTGAACATAATACAGAAGGGTGAAAATTCCTGGCTAAGGATTGTAAAAAAGAAAGAAAAAAAAGCCAACTGTCAGCTCTAGCCTTTAAAGAAAGATTTTATTGAACCACAGGATATTCACTTGTCATATGAAGCCTTATCGCTCCCCTGCTTCGCCCTCCCTCCACTCCTCTCTCTCGGAGGCTACAGGCTTGGGGCTAGTCTATAAATACTCCTGGCTTGTGGTGCATGCGGTGACTTCGTATGTGTAGAAAACGTGGGGATGTAAAAGAGCTCGGAGCCAAACAAAACGCACGTGGAGCAGCGCCGTCGGGGTCTTAAAGCGCCATTACCCTAAACGCGTAAGGACCCCCACCAGTACGACCGCGCTGTAGGAACAAACCGTACACACTTAAAGCTAGCGATTGTCTAAAAAAGCTTTATATAAATTCCTAAATAAATCGATTACACTCTCAAGTTAAAGGTTGAACTGAGCGTGTGAATTGTAAACGGTCACACTTTTTGTAAAGCGCTTTTTCACCTTTAAGTCAGTCAAAGCGCTTCACATCAAGGAACCACTTACCCATTCACACACCAGCGTACGCACACACGAGGAACGAGGTGCTTTAAGTGTCTTGCCCACGGACACAATGACAGCGTTCATGTGTGGGAGCTGGAATCGCGCCGCCAACCCGTGGGTCAGTGGATCCGACCGCTCGATCAATGACGTTTATGTCAGATGAGTGGGCAAACTCACCAACACTAACCTCAGTATGTGACATCACCCATTACCAAACATTTTAAACTGTTTACACATTTTTAAAGCTGCTTGATGTGTGTTTTTGGGTGGTCTCCATGGAGATGTTATTGCTTGTAATTGATATTTATGTCGTGAGTGGGATTCGAACCGCTAACCTTCGGATCAGTGGGCAAACTCACCAACACTAACCAAATTTTTTCCCCCGTATGTGAAAACACTCATTACCAAACATTTTAAACTGTTTACACATTTTTAAAGCTGCTCGATGCGTCTTTTCGGGTGGTCTCCATGGAGATATTGTTGCTTGTAACTGATGTTTACGTCGTGAGTGGGATTTGAATCGCTAACCTTCGGATAAGTGGGCAAATTCACCAACCCTAACCCCATTTTTGGCCCTCGCCACTCACGAAGTGATGGCGAGGGGCATTGTTCTTCCTGGGTTTCTTCTTCTTATTATTATTATTTTTTTTCTCCCCCTGGGATCGCAATTTTCACCCCCTGAACGTCGACGAAAAGTCTCACATGGGGGTATCAAATCGACCGGCTTGGCAAAAAATTCAAGAAAATATGCATCACGAAAATGACCCACACACACTGGCTCGACAGCGCCACCTAGAAAATTCAAAATTTTAAAATGAATTGGGAGCCGACACGCATTTTTCGCCCTAGCTCGACGAAATTGACACCAGTGATAGAGCTCATGGAGACAAGCAAAAAAGCCAATCATAGTGCGGCCCTAGGACGGACAGGAAGTCGGCTATATTGAATCGAAAATTTGCCAAATTTTTCGCTGCGTATTTTCAAAACCCTACTAGTCTCAGGTTTTTGGTCCAAATGAGCTCAGATTTCACATGCCACATCCAGACACATGGGTTTTCAAAAGTTATCCACGTTTTCTCCAAATTCCACACGGTTCGCCCGTACGCCGCCGCCGAAATATGCCTTCGTTTCCTGTTTTTTCGATGTCCTCTCACGACCACAGGCATTGCCCTACAGAGCTCACATTCACATCACATATGCGAGATTGGGGCATGAATGGAATGCAATATTAATTTTAATCAAAATGAACACTATAGCGCCCCCTACCATAGGGGTGAAACACCAACATTATCGGATTCCTACGAAATTCAGGGAATAAATTGGGGGCATGACGTGGACCAAAAAATAATATTACGGGCATAGGTCATTTTTCACACTTGGCCACCAGGGGCGCAAAGACTCCAAAAAAAATCATTTAAAAATGTCTGACACGCACATGCATTGGTCTACACAGCTCAAATTCACATCACACGTGTGATATGAGGGTATTAATAAAATTGATTATTAATTGTAATAAAAATGAACACTATAGCGCCCCCTATCATAGGGGTGAAACGCCAATATTATCGGATTCCTACAAAATTCGGGGAATAAATCAGGGGCATCAGAAGAAACAAAAAATTACATTATGGCCATGAGTCATTTTCCACGGTTGGCCACCAGGGGCGCAAAGACTCCAAATAAAATCATTGAAAAATGTCTGACACGCACATGCATTGCCCTACACAGCTCAAATTCACATCACACGTGTGATGTGAGGGTATTAATAGAATGCACTATTAATTAGTATCTAAATGAACACTATAGCGCCCCCTACAGTATTGGTAAAATACACAACTTTGTCCGATTGGCATGAAACTTGGGGAGATAATTGTGGGCATTAAAAGGGGCAAAAAAGTCAATTACACTATACCTGTATTATGTACGTAGTTGCCGGTGCAAAGCCACAGACCCCTCTCATATAGAGTCAGGGCCACACAGCTCAGGGCCACACTGCATATTAACATTGTTCTTCGTTTTTCCGCCAAAACAATCGCATTTTTCACCCCCTGAACATTCACGAAAAGTCTCACATGGGGGTATAGGATCGACCGGCTCTGCGAAAAATTTCATAAAATTGGCGTCGGGACAATGTTCGAAGCACACCGGGTCGACAGCGCCACCTAGAATATTCAAAATTTTAAAATGAATTGGGAGCCGACACGCATTTTTCGCCCTAGCTCGACGAAATTGACACCAGTGATAGAGCTCATGGAGACAAGCAAAAAAGCCAATCATAGTGCGGCCCTAGGATGGACAGGAAGTCGGCTATATTGAATCGAAAATTTGCCAAATTTTTCGTTGCGTATTTTCAAAACGCTACTAGTCTCAGGTTTTTGGTCCAAATGAGCTCAAATTTCACATGCCACATCCAGACACATGGGTTTTCAGAAGTTATCCACGTTTTCTCCGAATTCCACACGGTTCGCCCGTACGCCGCCACCAAAAAATGCCTTCGTTTCCTGTTTTTTCGATGTCCTCTCACGACCACAGGCATTGCCCTACAGAGCTCACATTCACATCACATATGTGAGATTGGGGCATGAATGGAATGCAATATTAATTTTAATCAAAATGAACATTATAGCGCCCCCTACAGTATTGGTAAAATACACAACTTTGTCCGATTGGCATGAAACTTGGGGAGATAATTGGGGGCATTAAAAGGGTCAAAAAAGTCAATTACACCATACCTGTATTATGTACGTGGTTGCCGGTGCAAAGCCACAGACCCCTCTCATATAGAGTCAGAGCCACACAGCTCAGGGCCACACAGCATATTAACATTGTTCTTCGTTTTTCCGCCAAAACAATCGCATTTTTCACCCCCTGAACATTCACGAAAAGTCTCACATGGGGGTATAGGATCGACCGGCTTTGTGAAAAATTTCATAAAATTGGTTTCGGGAAAATGTCCCATGCCCCCTGACTCGACAGCGCCACCTAAAATTTCACCCCTATGGGAGAGGAGCCTGTTTAATTTTGGAATACATGCACAAAAATCAGAACAGTGATAGAGCACCATCGGACAAGCATAAAAATGAATTGAAGCACCGCTCTATGACGGACTGGAAATCGGCCATATTGGGTCAAAAATTCGCCACTTCATTCGCAGCGTGTTTTCAAAACGCTACTAGTCTCAGGTTTTTGGTCCAAATGAGCTCAGATTTCCCATGCCACATCCAGACACATGGGTTTTCAGAACTTATCCACGTTTTCTCCGAATTCCACACGGTTCGCCCGTACGCTGCCACCGAAAAACGCCTTCGTTTCCTGTTTTTTTGATGTCCTCTCACGACCACAGGCGTTGCCCTACAGAGCTCACATTCACATCACATATGCGAGATTGGGGCATGAATGGAATGCAATATTAATTGTAATAAAAATGAACACTATAGCGCCCCCTACCATAGGGGTGAATCGCCGACATTATCGGATTCCTTGGAAATTCGGGGAGTAAATTGGTGGCATCAGAAGAAACAAAAAATTACATTATGGCCATGAGTCATTTTCCACGGTTGGCCACCAGGGGCGCAAATACAAAAAAAAAAAATCATTAAAAAATTTCTTACACGCACATACATGGTTATAGACAGCTGAAATTCTCATCACACATGTGATATCAGGGTATTAAAAGAATGCACTATTAATTGTCATCTAAATGAACACTATAGCGCCCCCTACAGTATTGGTAAAATTCTCAACTTTGTCCGATTGGCATGAAACTTGGGGAGATAATTTTGGGCATTAAAAGGGGCGAAAAAGTCAAATACACCATACCTGTATTATGTACGCGGTTGCCGGTTCAACGCCTTGCACAGCCATTGTAATGTGTTGGTCACACATATTTATATAGAAACTGTTTGAAGGGGGGCGGATTGCGGCCGTGGGGTGGCCGGGCGGGGAAAATGGTGCGTGGGGGCGGTGGCCGGCCCCGGGCGGTCGCATGGGGGGGCGGTCGCGCGGGGGGCGAGGGCCATCATCGCCGCTTGCGGCTTTAATTTTTCTTATTATCTATCAACATCCATTACCAAACATTTTAAACCGTTTACATATTTTTAAAGCTCCTTGATGTGTGTTTTCGTGTGGTCTCCATGGAGATGTCATTGCTCGGCCTTGAATATTCCACAGTCTGACATTAAACTCATCAGCACACAGGCGAGCAGCTGACGGCACCACGCCAAGCTACGCGCGGATCTCTTGAGACGTTAGGTGGCTCGGGGTAAAAGTGCATGTTTTGAATAAATAAATATAAGATAGATGTGTTTAAAGCCACACTGCGGGACATGTGTAATCGAGAAAAGTGCCAACTCTGAAGCAGAAATCAGCACAAACAATATACTTTTCTTGAATCGGATCGCGTCAAATCCGCTTTATCACAAACGCGTCGGAGTTGGTGTGTTGTGTCGCCGGCCGTGTCCTCTCACTCACCTCCTTTAAACAGCTCCGTGTGCAGGTAGGCCAGGCCGCGGGTGACGGAGTGAGCCAGACGACAACTGCTGACCCAATCGTTGGTCTGGGCGCTCAGGAAGTGACTCAGGGAGCCCTGGGCAAGATGGCCGACAGACGGGTGACGGGGGATGAGGGGAGAAAGAGAGAAGGGACACAGGAAATCAAAATCAGACACGGCTTTACACAGCTGACAACTGAGAGGAGCGAGAGAAGAGGAGAGAGGAGGGGGAGACAAAGAGCTGACTCCGTGACTGTCACTTCAAAGATAAATCAACAAAACGCCGTGCGATGGGAGCTCAGGCTTTCAAACAGAACCACTTTCCTTCAAGCATCCATGTGTGTCCTCCAGGGCTCAAACATCTCGAAAAAAAAAAAACTGGATTATCGTTTTTCGGACAAGCATCGAGATTTCATTGTCAAATTCCGGTATTAAAATTCTGGTAGCGCTGTCGACATATCCGAGAGCTCTGATGCTAAACTAATTAAGATCGCGTGCATTCCTGAGTATGTTTGTAGAGGTCTGAACTACAGGCTGAGAATGTTTGATCAGTAACCATGGAGACGTCACTGTTTTACACAGAGAATATTGAATTACCTTGATAAGCGCGACCTAAATGAGCTCCCCGTGTTTCTGACGCTCAGCTGAAATGGTTACTTCTACTGCTTTGTTCGCGGTCGCTCTCGCCGTTTCAAGAAGCGGGTTTAGGCCGAACTCGGACTTTGTTAAGGCTGAAAAAAAGGTCAACTCAAGAGTTTTCAGTTTCGCAGAGAGAGAACGAACCTAAAGCCGGAGTCAATCACCATGGTAACGCACTTTGACGAGCTAAACCTGGTCCAGAGGAGGGTTTATTCATCTAAGCCCGAGTCTGTTTCTGAAGGAGAGCTCTGATTGGTCGCTCACAGATGGACCCGGTGCACTTAATAAGGCTTATCAGAGTTTAATGATATAACTTGTATTGATACTTTACACATCTTTTACTCAAATGCCTCAGAGGCTTTCATCCCGTCTGGTGTAAAGTGAGTTTCGAAATGCAGATCTTCAGTTTCATTCATTCATGCTTTAATCCAGAGGCGTCAAACTCATTTTCACCGAGGGCCACATCAGCAAAATGGCCGCCATCAGGGGCCAGATGAACTGTGTGGCAGTGTAAATATCTCTAAATGTAGCTGAATGTCATGTAAAATAAACACAATTACTTTTTCACTTGTTAAATAACGGTTTTTAAAAGTGTGTATCTGCCGGGACACACCTGCTCACAGACCTTGAGTTTGACACATGCTTTAATCAGCTGAATTCATGATCACTTTTAAATTCAATGTGAGACACTTTTAAACCCTAAATGAACTACACAGCTCTCAGCGGCTTAGATTAGGTAAAAATGGTACTGGGCAAATTTAATTTAAAATCTGAAATCAAATATTAAAGTGGTCATTTCAAACTTTTTAATACCAGCTTAATGTTTTTTATCTAAGCAGTTTGCAGCAGAATTATGAGAGCCTTTGGAGTAATATTAGGCAATTTGAATCTTCAAACTAAAATCGGATTAACTGATTAAACAATGTGCCGCTCCGTGTTTCTTTTATATTAAACTGACTGATCCACATCCACATGACTTCCTCTCCCTCCAAAATTAACGCCTCCGCTGTTTTACCTTTGCCACGGTGAATCCTCTTTTCTGTCATCCACTGATAAAACTGTCTTGTGCTAAACTCAGGATTTACCATCTCCGCTCCAAACCCGTTTAGTGAAACCGAAAACTCTGAGTCGTCCGTCTCAGGCCATATTAATCCCACATAAAACCCAGAGTTAGCTGAACTTCCTTTGTGAAACGGGGCCAGAGTCTAGACTGGAAATACCCGCCTAACGCACGTAGTTGATGATTTAGCCCAAAGCTTCCTGGTGCCCTTAAAAGAAACAAATCGAAAAAGACGTGACCCCTGATGCATTCTGAAAAGGTTAGAGCTGACAAAGTGACTAAGACATCGTCCAATCTGTTCAAATATACGATATATTTACTACTGTCAGAGGAAATGCATAAACGATGTGGAAGTAGACGGTTTAAAATGACTATGGGCCAGTATTATTCACCAACAGAACATGGTATTTTAAAAGAAAAGTTACAATAAGGTTATGCGTCCCTCGAGTATTATTTCGCTCAGAAAAGGACACACAAACGTCCAGAGTGGGCAAACCGCCAACACCAAACATGATTGAGAAAATGTCCCATATCGAATAATCAAATTTGTCCAAATACAATTTTCCTTGTAAAAATGTCACTGCTGGTTTTAGACTTTCTGCCGACGATGCCAAATGAAAGGTCAGTCAACGCTATGAAATCATTTACCAGAAGCTATCGAAAATCTCTACATTTTCCCCCATTGGACTGTATAAACAAGTGGAGTAACGTCGCTAACGATACGGCGGAAAGAAGGCGCCTGATTTGTCTGTTATTAATGTTCATATCTTGATTTACAGACACAATAGTGAAATAAAAACACCAGGATCATGTAAAGTGGGTTAGTATGAACATTTTTAGACGCAAATACAGAGAGAGGAGCCACAGTTTTTCAATAGAAAGTGAATCAGAGCCGGAAGCGTGCTCAGGCTAGCAGGTTAGCTACGTCCATTTATATAAACAGTCAATGGTTCCTCCTTAATAATTATCCAGCAGAATTAATCATCGCTTTTCGCTCTGGCACCGGTCCGTTCTTACAAAATGCAAAAGCCACATAGTGACGTTTCATTTTTTTTTCCCCCCCCCCGACAGAAATCAATCACAGGGCCAATTGAGTCACGGCCACTAAACAAGATTAAATTCATCTGTTCATTTTTAAATACATTATGTCATCGTTTACTTGTGTGTCCGCGGTCTCGCTGTCCTCACTTAGCCCCGCGTCGCTTAGAAAACACATGAATTACACCGAAGGAAACGCGACGAGAGGGCGGTTTCGATTGGTTGGTTGGTTTTCCACACGCTCAAAGCACTTAGTTGTTTTTTTTGTCTTCTGAACGATCACGTCTGATACGCAACATACGCGACGAACAGATGGGTGAAATGTTAAAGGGTCGATATGACGCTGTTTTCTGATCTGTGTTGTTCTAATGTTGTTTCCTCGTCACAAACAGACCTGGAGTTGTGTTTTGTTTCATTTACGCGAACAAACCCTGCAGATTTAGAGTTCTTCTCAAGCTGAAAACACTCTGTTCCACCTTGTGATGTCATCATGTGGCAATACAGGAAGTGCTCCGCTGTGTTTTTAAACTCCACACACCATTTCTAGAATCATTTGGATCATTTTAGTCCTGGAATTGCCAATCTACTACTAAACAAAAGGTAAAAGGAGCTGTTAACTTGAAAACTACCACTTAGTACTTACTTAGCACTACCTCAAAGTGGAACGGAGCATTTTGAGCTTTGGAGATGTGACAGACTAATAATAAAGTGTTACTCAAACATGTGTAAATGAAACAAAACACAACTCCAGGTCTGTTTTTGAGGAGGAAACAACATTAAAACATGACTTAACCCTATAGCGTCGGACGCCATCGTCGCCAAAAGACTCGCGGTTACGGACTTTCCATCACCGTAATTCCGCAACCAATTGTGCGATCTTGTAAATTCAAACGGTGTCTCAAAGCAGAGGCACGAGGCTCTTTAAATATGTTACTGTCATACGGTAATGCGCTTACGTCGCCCTCAAAGACGACCAATCAGAGCGCAGGTGTCAGTTATTTGATGCTTCAAAGGAAAAATAAGGATGGATGTGTAAAATAGAGGTAGTTGTGCGAAAAAAAGGAAAAAGTACATGCTGATACTTCCTTTAACATGGTTTTTATGGCTAAAAAACGAATAAAAGTCTATGCGAGCTGTACTGGTCTATAATGTGCTCAGTTCTTACCTCACAAGAATCAATTTTGTATAATATAGAACCTGTAATAACTGCGATTTGTCTACCTGAAATTACAAGCTGGAGCGGATTTTTAAAGCTAATATACTCACATGTGGGTAGTAGTCCATCACAAGGAGGTACTCCGTCCTCCCCTCTGGTCCCGTTCGCTCGTCCGCAGCCACAAAGCGTGCAATGTTGTCGTGTTCCAGCAGAGGGAGCCGGTAGATGGAGCACTCGTTGAGGAAGTTTTGCCGATTGGCCGCGGTGAACACTTTTACAGCGACCGGCCGCTCGTCTAAGGAACCGCAGTAAACCGTGCCATATCGACCGCGACCGATCAGCTGTGAGGAGGTAAACAGAGAGATATGAATGAATTCTGATGGAAAAAAAGAAAAAAAAGGTCCTGGGGGAACAAGCAGTCCTGCTAAAACATTTATAAACAATTCTTTCAATGAGCGATCTAATTAGAAGGAACACACTGTGCCCTTCAGGTCAAAATAAACTGGTAAAAATGCGTATTGCTTTTAACGTTACTTTCTGGAGAGTGTCACTTTTCTCGTCTCCATGGTGATGTTTTTGCGTTGCCTGAATTATGTTACGGTACGGCGTTAACTCGTCCATTTTGTATTAAACGAATCCATCCAAGTTTTATCCAATCACACGAGTTCTTAATCCAGAAAAAGAAACTTGAATAACAACAAGTTCCCCATAAAAACTGAGAGGATCTGACAGCCAGAGGGCGCTGTTCTATAGTCTGGATTTGACCTGTAACTTAAGTTTAATGCCATACTGCGGAATATTACAGGCAAATCAATAACATCTCCGTTGAGTCGGCCTGTCGCGGCAAAATTTGAAGTGCGATAATAAACGATAATAGTGAAACCAAACCATAAAACAGAATTATCCCACACAAAAAAAAACGTTTTAAATGTGCAATATTGTTAAAAAATAAATACAAGAGAATGCAAACACTGACGTAGTTTGCGTTTATAATCGTGACAAGCAGGTGGCGCACTCTCCGTCACCAGCTTTACACAGTGAGTATCTTTATTACACTGCGCGGAGCCGCTCTCTCATTAGTTTCCGTTGTTTAGTCTGTGCAAAGAGCTGCCTCTGCGCTGAGAGACTGTACTCGTGCATTGATAAGACGCAAGGACGACTTCTGAATTCAACTCTCGCCTGAAACAATACCAGTGTTTTCGAATGGGTTGAAGGCAAGAGAAGAGCATAAATGTTTCAGATATTTGTACCTTACGCACTTATGTACCTGCATATTTATTTGCTGCTTGTCTGGTTTGTCGAGTAGCGAGGTCGAGTCTATACCTTCTCCGAGACAGATTATATAAGCTTTTAGTATTAAATGGCAACGTAACAGATAGATTTTAAAGCAAAACACTGATCTAAACTGTGTAATTAAAAGAGAAACAGCTCCATTTGCTTCCAGATAGACTCCAGCTCCTCATGTTTTGTTGCTGAAAAAGTGGGTGATGCTTTTTAACCTCTACATGTATAAAGCCTGAATTGGACGGATAGATGAAAACGGACATTTTCTGAGCGCTCAAACCTGAAAGGCAGGACAAACGTGCGTGAATCAATCAAATTACAGCTTAAACAACGTTAACTAATGATGCTAAAACACAGATTTTTTAAAAACGCTACCAGCTGCAGTAGATGTTTGTGCAATTTCCATATTTTGACAGAGCTTAAAGTAAAATGAGAAGGAACCGCGTGGCCTTAAACTATTTTTACAACAGCAGATAAGCAGCTGTGACAGTGACTTTTATCTGAAGAACTAAAACTTAAGTCTTTCCGTTGAACAAATTCAGATCAGTCTTTGATATAAGCCTCTATACTCTCCGGTATCTTACAGTTTTTCTTGGCATTTAACGATATTATTAGACCTTATTGATTTAAAAACACAACTTGAGCTCTTCCACATCCGTATCCAGTTTCAAGTTTTTTATTTCAGTGTAATCCAATTCCTATTTTTGCACCAGGACTTGTCACTTAATCGGAGCCGCTGTGATCGGGTGATAAAAGTCACATTGAGACAACAAATGTAACCGTACACCTTGATGTATTTTGGGCTGGCGTTTTTGTTTTTTTTTTGTTGGTTTTTTTTCACCAGTGCCTTTACTCGCTCTTCTCCCGTCTGCCTCCGGTCTCCTCCCTGTGGGTTTAAACACTCGCTGCATGTAAAGCTACCAGCAGACAGCGGAGAACGCGTCTGAATCGATGCTACGCGCTTTTATCCTCCGAAAAAACAGGCCGATCTGAGCCAGCTGGATTTTTGGGGAGCTGAGACGGACCAAGCTGCTGTTGAATAGGATTTTCTCTTTAATTCGTTAATACTGTGGTCATGTGATTTTTTTTTAAGCACTTGCAGTTTTTTCAAAGTACAACCCTAGACTTTAGATTTTATCAGCGGTCTTAGTAAATGTTTGAGTCTTGGCGCTGATATAAAATAATTTGAGGTAACTGCAGGCGCGGATCCCCATAGGCATATTGAGTTAGACTTACAGAGTTACAGCGCTACACTCTACGCTCCTGCTCTTGTCTGGGCCCCAGCTGATTCAATTGTAGAACAAATGCTTCTTTAACGCACACTATAAATACTATGGACCGGTCTACGCGGCAGCACTGACCTCCAGCAGTTTGAGACTGTCCAGATCCAGGGAGCTCTCCGATCCGGCGGCTTCCATCATGTTCAGATTGTGCAGGCCCTGTTTACCATCTCCTGCTCACACACACACAGAAAATGACACAAAACGTTTAATCCACGCAGCTACGACTGGATTCCATTTATGAAACACCAAATTATCAAAACCGCGGACGGAATATAAATGCCGTGTAACTCACCGTGCATCATGCGGTAGCCAAAGTAAGCTGCTACGGCAACCACCACCATCACGGTCACTGTTGCCAGGGCGATAATTATTGTCTCTTCGCAGCGTAGGGCTCGCGGGGCTACAGGGGGACACATCAAAACACAAGTGTAAATCAAAGTTTGACCTTTTGAAAGGGAAAGATGAAATGATCCGAGGCATTCCAGCATTAATCTGGGAGCAGGTGTATAGGCAGATCCACTGTCCATGTGCACTTCAACAGTAATATTGTGCTGGTTCATTGATTACAGGCTCTCGTGGAGTGAACAGGCATAATAAACAGAAGAGGCAGACTCCCATAATGAGTCACAGTGAGGCACTGTGGCTCCATCAAACCCATCACACAACAAACCCATCAAACACCAGTGTTTGTTTGACTGAAATATCAATTCACCACTGAATCAACATTCAGCTGCTGCATTATTTCTGTCTGCAAAAGTAGTGCAGTAATTGCTTGAAGTATTTTCACACAACCTCACTCTTACCAGTCGATATTCCTGTGTAAAGTATGTTTATGGACAATCAGGCATGTGGCAAAGCACACACAGAAAAAAAGCCAATTAAGCCAAACAAGCATGAAGCCTGGCCAACAGACTGGAAAGCAGAGACAGAGACGCTCCACAGCAGAGAGATGGAATGGAGACGTATGTAAATACACAGCAGTATGGACAGATGATGGAGGTAACAGCAGAGCTAAAACTGCTGCAGCTTCAGCTGTCTGCTTTTAGTGATTAATGAAAGAGTGCATTAGCTGCATCAGCCTCTCCAGAGAGTCCACACAAACTCTGGCCCTCCTGGTCCAAAAGTCTGCACTCTGCACAAACACACAGTACACACTGGTACAGTACACACTGGTACAGTACACATAGACACAGTACACACTGGTACAGTACACATAGACACAGTACACACTGCTACAGTACACATAGACACAGTACACACTGGTACAGTACACATAGACACAGTACACACTGCTACAGTACACACAGACACAGTACACACTGGTACAGTACACACTGGTACAGTACACACAGACACAGTACACACAGACACAGTACACACAGACACCGGCTCTATCTATTATTGATGGCTCCCAGGGCCTAAGGGCAGCTCTGACTGACATTCTAACAGGAGCACACATGAGCGCACACAGGGGGCAACACCACATATACAAGTCCAACAGTCCCCCTCAAATGTCAAGGTCAATGAGTTTGTTCTGAAAAGGTGGGCCACACAGGACGTCCTCTGACAGACACACCCAAACACAAGCACGGTGCCACAACAGCGCCCATCTCTACAGCAAACAACAGTGCATTTGTAACATACTCAGACGATCACATTACATTCAGCGTTGTCACCACTTCACTTGGCAGAGGATCAGTCGGAAAACACACCTATTTCCGACACCCATTAACTGTTGGTGATGTGTCCGGACACGTCAGGAGTCACTCTCAACAAAACATGACTAACTTTAGTGTAAGCAGACACGCATCTCTGCCCCGAGTCACAGACGAGGGGCCGCAGTCACCCTCCCGCCGCAGACAGCACCACACAGCAGACGCCGTGTAATCCACGGAATGTGGAGCGACGACATGGTGTGTGTTTAACTGTATATGTGTGTGTTTAACTGTATGTGTGTGTGTTTAACTGTATGTGTGTGTGTTTAACTGTATGTGTGTGTGTTTAACTGTATATGTGTGTGTTTAACTGTGTATGTGTGTGTTTAACTGTGTATGTTTAACTGTGTATGTGTGTGTTTAACTGTATATGTGTGTGTTTAACTGTATATGTGTGTGTATAGCAGTATGTGTGTTTAACTGTATATATGTGTGTGTGTGTAACTGTATATATGTGTGTGTGTGTAACTGTATATATGTGTGTGTGTGTAACTGTATATATGTGTGTGTTTATTGTATGTAGATAACTGTATATGTATATGTGTGCATGTCTGTGTGTGTGTGTGGGGGGGGGGGGGGGGTGCGTGTGTGTGTGTGGGCAGGAGAGCAGGCACCCCTGCCCTCCTTCACACACACACACACACCCCCCCACACACACACACACACACCCCCACATACACACACACTTCTTTCACAGCTTAAACCCTGCGAGGAAACAACAATTAATACGCGGCTTTTTCTTTATTCAACAAACACGAAACAGAACGCACCTCGAGAATAATGATCTCACTATCAGCTCTTTCCATTCGCCTCTCAGCTAAAGTCACGATGCTGAAAAACGCCGTCTTATCTCTGAAAACGCACATAGTGACTCCTCTGCGATTCAGATGCCGGGGTTACTTACAATCACCTGCCGACGAGCGTCTGAACTGAGCTCTTGGAGGGAAAGTGCAAACTTGTTAAGTTTGTGTGGATTTGACATGATATCAAACTTTTTTTCCATTATTTTCTCTACGAGCTTTATCTTTACGTACAGAATTAATGGGTTTCAGATGACGTCACAACAGTCTATAGGCCAATATTAATTAAAGGTCCGATGTTACGCAAAACTGACTCTTGTGAGCGTTAAGTCATGTTATAATGTCGTTACCTCCTCAAAAACAGACCTGGAAACCTGGAGTTGCGTTTTGTTTTTGAGTAACTCTTTATTATCAGTCTATCTACATCTCCAAAGCTCAAAATGCTCTGTTCCACCTTGTGATGTCATGAAGTGGCAGTTTTCAAGTTAACAGCTCCTTTTACCTTTAGTTCATTATAGATAAGTGGCAATTCCAAGGCTGAAATGATCCAAATGATTCTAGAAATGAAGGTGTGTGGAGTTTAAAAACACAGTGGAGCACTTCCTGTATCACCACATGATGACATCACAAGGTGGAACAGAGTGTTTTCAATTTGAGCGAAGGATTGTTTGTGCGTTAAACGTGTGTGAACGAAACAAAACGCAACCCCAGGTCTGTTTGTGACGAGGAAACAACATTAAAATAGCGTAATACGGGCACTTTAACACAGACGGCAAAGTGCAATGTAATCAATAGAGAAAACTGGCTCTTGCGCCCCCATCTGGGAGAATGTCATCAGTACCATTGTCTCTGTGTACATTTGTGTTGCATACCACCCTCCTCGTCCGATCAAGGAGAGGAAATGTTTGTTTACTTGCTGTTTTTTCCCCTACGGAACTGGCTGTAACGGCTTGAAAGGACACTGGGTGGAAGCATCTCTACCTAAGTGGTTGTGTAATAGTTTATGCTAATCTAGATAGCGGTTTTAAAGTGAAGCGGTTCAGTTTAACGATCTCGTAGCAGCGGTGGCGGCGGCAGTAGAGCAGGTGGGGGCTGGAGCAGGTGGTCTTTGCGCATTGCTCTAATCACTTGCTATAAATGAGAACATGATCTCAAATCAAACGTCTATTTGTGAATACAGAGGGCTCCTGTGACGCTTTCTCTTCTGTGAAACGTCGGGAGGAAGTCACACGGGTTTTGTTTCAATGTATTCAGCAAATTTACAATGTGGGGATTTTATTATGAAAAATGTAGCGTGATCCAAAATAAACTTGAATGAATTGAAGTAAGAAAAAAAAGACTACATGGTCATATTTTTATTGCGTTTTTTTTCTAACTTTCAAACGCTTTACATCAGGGATCTCAAACTCAAATTATCTGGGGGCCGCAGGAAGTA
The DNA here is from genome assembly GCF_009829125.3 of Periophthalmus magnuspinnatus. NCBI lineage: Eukaryota > Metazoa > Chordata > Actinopteri > Gobiiformes > Gobiidae > Periophthalmus > Periophthalmus magnuspinnatus. The sequence continues at coordinate 2,925,455 of NC_047127.1, read as the reverse complement.
GAGTGTGGGTGAAGCTGGGCCGCATCAGGTATTCCACAAAAAAAGCGTTGCTAAAATCTTCTCAAAAGTCATCGCTGTTTTCAACATACATGAAGAAATATGCCAATTTTTGTGGATTTTATAGCTATACATCGTTATTTGTTGAATCTTTTGTCACGGGAGTACAAGCTTTCATATTGTCCTGCGGGCCACAAAATATCGTCTCGCGGGCCGCAATTGGCCCCCGGACCGCGAATTTGACTCTCCTGATTCACATCAAGGAGCCACTCACTCAGACACTGGGGGTGAGGTGGGTTAAGTGTCTTGCTCAAGGACACGCCAACATTCATCCGCCAACCCGTGCGACTGCTCAACCAATGATGTTGACGTCGAGAGAGGGATTCCAAACCACTAACCTTCGGATCAGTGAACAAACGCTCTACCGACTGAGCTCCCGCCGCCCCAGATGTCAGTCTCATTCTCAGTAGACGCCGCCTGCATGTAGATCATCGCGCAGAACACAGCACAATCGAGGTGAAGAATAGATTTAGTTTAAAGGTAAGTTCCCATCTAGAGAGAAAATTTCAAGGCTGCACGGTACTGGTTTGATTGAATAAACGCATTGATTCCAGGCTCCACGGCTTTCAGTAAAATGTATTCCAAGAAGACAGTGAGGGATATGGATTTTGAGTAATGCGATTATAATGTTTGAATATTTCAGGACAAATTATGAAAAATGCCATAGCGAATATTCTTAAGATTAACTGAATCTGATCTGATCTGAACAGATGCTGTTTGTGAGAAATTACCAGGGTTCTCGTGCTTTGACTGAAAACATTTTCCAAAACCTTTTCAGGATCACGTAATCACGTCGTCTACAGATACATAACCGGCTCCTTCACAGTTTTTCAAATGACAACTGTGGACGGGCAAAGACTTAGACGGCATTAATATGAATAAAGTTCAAATATAAAGATAAATTATATTCTTTTTGGTTCTACAAAGACCAGGGTCGTTTACATCTCCGCTCTAAATACTTTGAATTACTACAATTTTGTAATAAATGTTGAACAGTGAGGTTATAGTTGCGCTGCACTTTACAGTATGGATATTTAGACAAACTGTCGAAGAACCACAGCTGGAAAATGGTCAAAACCTGGCACAGGACACGCTTTTTTATACAGTTAGTTACTTGGAAAATGGAGCAGTACTCACATATAAAATTGAGTAGTTAGTATGAGTTGGATTCACATGTGTATTCGAATTTGAAAGGTTTTCTGGTTTGATTTTTGCATTTGCCATGTGTGACAGCAGGGTGAAAGGGGCTTTTGTACCACATTAGGTGCAATTTCCTGCATTTTGGTGGATTTCAAAGTTGTTGTTTTTTTACTGTGATGATAGAAGAAAGACCATCAGTTTGATATCCAATAATCCAGTAAAACAAAGGGTGGAGACATTTTCAAGGACAGAATATGTATTTTCCAGAGCCTTTTTCCACATTTTCCATGCATTGTCTGGAAAACAGGCCAATTATTTTCCAGGTTTTCCAGGACATGTAAGAACCCTGATTATTATTGCAGCTTTTGTACTGTTAAAAAAAAAAAAAACAATTAGAGCCCATTAACTGGACCTTTTACTCCATGCTCTATTACTAAGCACATTATACCATTAAGCAGCACGTAGTAGTAGAAATAGCAGTAGTAATAGTCGTCCTGGTACTCACTGACGGGTTGTGCGGTGGTGGGGCTGGGCAGGGGGAAGTCCTCGGTGAAGTTGATGTTGCACATGTCACTACCGCAGCAGCAGAAGTGGTAGGTGCCATTTTGGATCTGAGGCGGGAGGTTGGTCACGACGCAGCGGTCTTCACGACACTCCTGACGATCACCCAAGTACGGCCAGCAACCTGAGAGAGGAAACGCAGCTGGGATTAGCAAAAATAAACCGCTGGCTGGAAAGTATCATAATTTAGAATATATTTTGCAAGTCCAAGATGATATTTGGTCGATTTTGCGTTATTTTTGTTGCTGCGGCGGGTTGAAAAGTTACTTCTGCGGGTAATTTTTACTTATTATTGCTATTTATTTGATGAAACGCATGACTTTTAATGATATTATCTACTGCAAAATGGTTCATCAGGATTATCTTGCTTTATTTCTACTGTATCATTAAGTAGTTTCAGTATTATCGTTATATTTTTTGCAGGTCCGTGATAATAATGTAAAGTTATTAAGAGAAATATGCTATTTTGCTACTGCAGGGAAATTATAAAAAGGCAGAACGACAAAGACCAAGGTCCTTTGCTCTTTTGGTCTAAATACTTTTCAATACTTATTACAAAACTGCAATAACTCAGAGAGATTACAGTTTTTTTAATGGCATTTTGGTGAAGTCCAGTCCTCAGATTATACCGGTTGTAATTTGTATGTAGAGAGACTGGACTTAGTCAGATAAGAGCACTTTTAAATGAATGTGAAGGTCCTAGTCGGATTGGGGGGTCCATAATTTCTCTTAATCAGACTAACACAACTGGATAATGCAATTTAATGTCAGCCTTTTTCTGTATGTACAGTGTAATCAGATTAAGACGGTCTAAGCACTGCGAGCATGCTCCAGAGACAGGCAGTGGATAACACAATTAAAGAGGAAACAGGAAAATCTGTGTTTACTGAAAAACTCACATTTTTGACCAGATCAAAGACACGACGCCGCTTCACTAGTTTCATATGGCACTTGAATTAGCTTCTTATCGCGTCCATGTTAGCTTGCGAGTTTGGAAATGGAGTTTTTATGTTGAAGAAGACCTATTGTACTTGTGTGCGCTCTAAAGTTATAATCTCTGACACTCGTGGATCATTATGTTATAATCTGCACATTTTTTAAATCACAACATTCATCTAAAACGACTTAATAACAGCTGAAGATCAAACAAAACGACAACGCGGCAAGGCCAAATCCTACGCACATCACTGATTCAGAAAATAAAATTGAAGAACGTATGAAGAAGTACGTGCGTCACAGTGAGCGCGCAACGGTAGTGAAAATGGGGATTGATCAGTAAAATGGCGTATTGAAAATAAGCGATTAAAGATTATATTGAACATGAAACACTCCAAAAACAACTTCAGGAGAGTAAATGCTGAGGGAAAACAATTATAACATGGCTGAAGTCCATTTTGCAGAATACGTCTGCTTTAAATAAACATAAAAAAAATTCATTCTTTATAAGTGGTACAGATGAAAATGAAATTATTGGAATTGTTAATAAATTAAAAAACAAAAGGTCAACTGCTTTGATACTGATATGGATTTGGTGACGAACATCATTAACTGCATCGCCACACCGTTTACATTTATCTGCAATCAATCGTTTTTAACAGGCAACTTTTCCAAACAAATTGAAAATAGCCAAAGTAATTCCCATCTTCAAAAGTGGTGACTATAGACCTATATCTCTTCTGCCACAAGATGTTATGTTAAGAGATGTTATGTACAACCTTATACAAGTTGAATAATGTTTGATTTGAATGTAATGACCGAATAAATAAATAAATAAATAAATAAATAATTGTGTTTGTATTTAGAATTAGTCTGAACACTGATAGCACACTGGCCAAATGTAAGTAAAAGTAGTAAAATTAGTTCAACACAAGTAAATAAAGACTAACCTTTCACTAAATCGAGTCATTTCAATGTTTAACCAACTGTAGAGTTCATATAATCTCAAACAAACTGTACTGGTGCTACTCCTACTCCTACTCCTAAACACTAAATGCATGGTGCGGTCACATGGTGCGGTCACATGGTGCGGTCACATGGTGCGGTCACATGGTGCGGTCAGATGTCGCGGTCAGACGTCGCGTTCCTGCATGTACCTTGCTTGACCGGCCGCACTTGTCCCGGGCTCTTCTCCCACAGGCCGAAGCAGTGGCTGCCCTTGGAGCAGCGGATGGTGGTGTTCTCCGGAGACACTCTGCCCTCGCCCCCCGCCACGCGCTCCACCTCCAACTGCTGCTGCTGGTCTGTGAAGGCACACTCCCGCTCCTCACCTTGGGCCGCTGTGAAGCAAACAAGCGCACGCAAGTTACAAGGGCAGAACGGGACAAAACATGTTTCGTTTCATAATTGTGTCATAACTGTTAAATATGAGAAAAATGTCGATATCACATATTTTTGCACTTGTTTCTACACAATTATACAGCAAAAATGTAAATATTTTAATTTGCTGGTTGAATTTTGTCCAAACTTAGCCAGAATAAAACTGACTGGAACAAAAACAAAGCATTTTTTAAAGTTAATTTATTTTAATGAGACAGGGATAGTGCACAATATACATTAACTTTAAAGCTCCAATATTACACAAAATGGACTCTTGTGAGCTTTAAGTCATGTTATAATGTTGTTACCTCCTCAAAAACAGACCATTCACACATGTTTGACTAACTTTATTATTAGTCTGTAACATCTCCAAAGCTCAAAACACTCTGTTCCACCTTGTGATGTCATCACGTGGTAGTTTTCAACTCCTTTCAGCTCCTTTTACCTTTACTTCAGTCAAGATTGGCAACTCCAGGTCTGAAATCATCCAAATGATTCTAGTGAAGGTGTGTGGAGTTTAAAAACACAATGGAGCACTTCCTGTATCACCACATGATGACATCACAAGGCGGAGCAGAGTGTTTTCAGTTTGAAGAACGTGTTAAACTTGTGTGAATGAAACAAAACACAATTCCAGGTCTGTTTGTGATGAGGAAACGACATTAAAACAGATGAGAAAATAGCATAATACGCGCCTTTTAACAGGAGAGAGGCTGACGTTATGGTTTATAAAACGAAACATACAAAGAAATGGTTGTGCAGTGACTGGGCCGACATAAAAGTTCTGTAATATCACCATCATCCACAAAGAGTTCTCTCAGTTCAATAAATAGGACGCACGAACTAGCATTTGCAATATATTCTGCAGCCATAATGAAAAAGCAAAACACACATATATGGAGTTATCTCTGGGAGCTAGCGCGCATCAATCTGAAAAGTCAAGCGGACACACAGACAAAAACTGTCCTCAAGGTCTAGCTTCTTTCACAACCCAGAGCTCAGCAAAAAAACATCTGCTCGGAGAGGAGTACGTAAACATACAGCGACCGCACGGGCTTTAATGCACCAAACGCTGATTAAAACATAAATAAAAGCAGGAAAATGAAATGTCAAATTCTTTGGATATTTCTGAGTAATTTATTTCAGGGCCTGTGGGTAGAGCTGCACTCCCAGTGAAGACAACGCGAAAACGGGGAGGGAATATTCAGTTGTCACATAAATACATGGGGCTCGGGGGAAAGGCAGAGGCAGAGGCAGATTTCTCATATAGAATGCAGTGGCAAAACGGACAGCGGTGTTGTTGATTCGCGCTAAAAGGGCTAGCCGCAACTCTCCAACGCCAATCCCGGAGTCATTTGCGTACACGGGATTGATAAGAGAAAACAAAATGTGCCGTGTTTTGTTTCGGTTACTCCTCCTACTGCTCCCGTTTGCGGTGTCCGTGCAGAAAATAAAACCAGGGGTTAGCTTGGCTGCGGCCCGCCCGTGTCGACCTAACCTGTGTGGGCAGCAGGTGGCGCGGTGCTAGCGGACATAGCGGTAAGGTCAAGTTTCGCTTTTCCGATTCCTTCCCAAGAGATGAAGCGCCTTTGGGTTACTTCGGGCGCGACCTCTGGGGCCCTTTGCTGCCTGCCGTTTAGCGGGACTGACACGGCCTACTAAAAACGCAACGATTTTCGCAGCGGTTCAAAATAAGGGGTTAAGTTCCATGCATTTAAATGAGGCCGTGGCTGCGGAGGATGCGCTGGGCTGGGGTTAGCGGTTCAACTCCCAGCTGTCAGGAGCGGTCTTTTAAGTCCCGCGCACTTACATTGCATTAACAAGCGCTGGGTTAAAGTGGTCACACAACAAGGAATAATTATGCAAAAGATGAGCACTTTTCAGATATGTCGAAATATAAATAATAAGCAGCGCGAGGAAACGGCCTCCATTTTGAATTTTTTGCACCCTGATTAGAGAGAATTGCTTGACATTTTGCAAACAATTAAGGGGTTCACAGTATGGGGAATATTAGGGACGCAATGATCCAGGTTTTTCTGTTCCAATACCAATACTTTAGCCTTAAGTCTTCGCCGATATTAAAGATTGGAAATACTGTATAGTTTATTCAGGGGTGTTAAACTCAATTTCACCGAGGGTCACATCAGGAAAATGGTTGCACTCAAATTTGCATAGATGTAAAAAATATGACTGTGTAACTGCGTATCTCCTGATAAACTGACATTTTAAGACAGTCATACGTTTTAATTCACCTTGTCACGGGCCACATAAAATGATGTGGCGGACCGCATTTGGCCCCCGGGCCTTCAGTTTATGTCATTTAAACTCGAACAGCATCAGGTAAAAATGATCCAAATGGGTTTTCTAACTATAAAACCGCTTTGTTTAATATGATGAGATATAAAGAGGGAGAGCAGCTCGGTTCGTAGAGCGATGGTGCATTGACTCACAGGCTGGCGTACGATTCCAGCTCACACAAATGAACGATATTGTTGTGTAATTGGGCAAGACACTTCAGCCATCCCAGTGTCTGCGTACACAGGTGTATGAATAAGTGTATAAATGTACCAAAATGTGTGGACCAACAACAAATCGTCTTATTAAACCAATTTATGCACCAAAAAAAATCGGAAATCTACGCTTGTCTTTTTTGTTGTTTTCAATGTAATTAAGTTTTTTTTCTTCGCCATATTCTGAAACACTACAGGCGAAACCTTGGATAAAAGCAGGTGGACACCATGCGCCTGTAAACACGTATCCAACAATCGCGTCTTGCCTTAAGTTCTATTCAAACCGCGAAAGCCATTAAATATAGTCTTTAGTTTCTATGGAGAAAAGTTCACGTGTACTTAACGCACTTATTCTGTTAGTTCTGTTAGTCACAAAGAGCATTTCACAAAAGGTTAACATTATCCTATATTTTTACCATTGTGAGACGCTGCAGTTTTATCTAATAACTTCACGGTAGCAGATGGATTTTAATGAGCACGTCTGTAAAGGTTACTAATGGGCTGAGGTATAAGTGGAGTTTGAGAGCGTCTAACACCGTCGATGGAACACATTCATTTTAAATATGGCTTTAACTTCAGCTTAATATTTGCTGTAGGCTTTCCAATTATATTAATCTACACGAGCTTTGGGCCGGCAGTTTTTGTTTGAGATTTAATTGCATATAGACTTGTTATGACTTTTCAACCACTTTCAAATCTGCCTAATTCAAAAACGCGTAATTAGACCTCTATGAGTATAATATGTTTATCAGGAACGACTCCTGGCTTCTTCACTCAAGCAGAGCCCATTTTTAATTTGCATTTTTAGTGTTGCGAACAAGGTCAAAGAGCTGGAAGCCATTTTGAGAAACGAAAAAAAAAAAAAAAAAACTAATTACCCTTCTTCTGGTTTGTGACAACAGATTAAAAAAAATAAAGGTACATTTAATAACACGCACATAAAGATCGTTTCTGATTAATGTTACAGGGAGAGGCCGAAGAGTCGGGAGTCGCCCCTGGAGACGAGGAACTCCTAAGGAAAAAAAATAAAATAAAAGGAAAGGTTTGGACAATAGAAGGAAGTGCAAAGCTAGTGACAACACCCTGAGACATTTAGACTAACACTGACCTTCCGCGCGTTCCGTTAGCAGAGCAGAAATCCATACAAGACTTTCTGCCGTCTTTTAAAATATTCATTTCTGCGCGGGCATCCAAGGCTATGAAATCAAAAACTTCATAACAATGCTACTTCTGAATTTCATCTCGCGGCGCAATCTTCATTCACAAAACTAAAATCGATTTCTAGGCTGAAATGATAATCTCTCTCCCTTCTTCTTCTTCTTCTTGGGTTATAGCATTACCCAGGGTCCCGCGTAGACTATGAAACGTAAGGTATCGCGTATCAGGATAATGCGAGGGTATAGTTGGAACTCCCATCCTCCACTTTGTCTCGTATCGCTCGCTGGGGCGCGCCACGCTGCCAGGAAAATGCCCCCCCCCCTCCTCCCTCCGTCCACAACTCCCCCTCAGCAACAACCCGTACCCTACCCAACCTCAACCCCTGTGACTGCTGTCCAAAGTCCTACATTACGCAAAATCGACTTTTCTGAGCGTTAAGTCATGTCCTAACGCTGTTACATCCTCGAAAACAGACCCGGAGTTGCGTTTTGTTTCATTCACACGTTTGAGTAACACTTTATTATCAATCTGTCTACACCTCGAAAGCTCAAAGTGCTCCGTTCCACCTTGTGATGTCACGTAGTAGTGGTTTTCAAGTTAACTTTTAGCTTCAGTTCAGTAGAGATCGGGAATTCGTGTGCGGAAATGATCCAAAATGATTCTGGTGAAGGTGTTTGAAGCTTGAAAACACAGTGGAGCACTTCCTGTATCACCACATTATGACATCACAACGTGGAGCAGTGCGTTTTCTGTTTGAGAAGAAGAACAGGGTTTGCGTGAATGAAACAAAACACAACTCCGGGTCTGTTTGCGCTGAGGAAACAACATTAGAGCATCATAAAACAGCGTGAAACGGGAACTTTAAATATCATGTTATTGTGCAACGAGGAGTTTTCTAATTTCCTCCTGTATCCGAACTGATACATTGGTTAATAGTGGAAAAGCACTTGGGATCACTTTGGTAAGCTTGGACTGGTTTGTACGGAGTCTGCTCACTAACTGAGGCTGGCTCTCGCACTGTTGTCCTGTGTTTCTTCGCTCCTGGTTGGCCGCCAATCTTTTTTTTTTTGTGTTTGATCCGCGATTGGCCGGAGCCGCTTCTTCGTGTCCCCGGTTCTGCTCCACGGACTTCTCTATGTGGGATCTTGGCTGCATCTCGCCCGCAGTATTGGATTGTGGGTCAGAGGCATTACAGACAGGCAGGCAGGGCCATTGGAGCGAGGGAGAAGAGAAGGGACAGGGACGGAGAGAAAGAGAGAAAGAGAGGGGAGGCTATAGTCATATCAAAAGCTTTTTCGGAGTACTTTGGTCGTCGTTGATTGGATGATGCCGGAGTGTTTACCCATGGCCCAGTTATTTGCTAATCTCTGCTCCCCTCCCTCCGTCCCTTCCCCCAATTGGCCTTCGGAGCACCCACTCCCCCCCCCAGACAACCCCATCGCCTCTCTCAACTAAAAAACAACAGCGATCTAATCTGCGCTCGCTCTCTCTCCCTTCCTCGTCCGCCAAGGCCCGTAGAGGAGCCGCAAACGCCAAGAGGCGTAGTCTTGATTAAAGGTCCCACATAACTTACACCGACCCGAGCGGCCATTTCCGAGCGGCATTCCTGATTGGAGACGCAGACAGGACAGGAGGGATTTTGTGTTTATTTTTAAAACAATCTAGCGAGCCAAAACGACACTCTTTCTGAACCCGGATGAAGTCTTTAACAAGTAAATGAACAGGTTGAGGAGTAAATTCTCTGTATCCATTATGTATTAAAAATCTTTCCGTTTTGTGGTGATCTCCATGCAGTTGTAGCTCATTAATAATAAATAAAAACAGACCACCGATTTCGTACTGGTGTCACTACCGAAAAACTAGCTAGATGGGATATCGGCTTTCAAATATCGATTCAGCCGATATCCTGTTTGGACATATACGTCTGTAGTTGGCCAGAATATCTCTTAATGTTTGAAGATAGCCGTTTTGTTCTATTTAAGTTTAGTTTAAAGTAAATAAATGCCGTTTTCTGTCTCTGCTCTGGTATCAGTAGCTATCGGGTATCAGCAGACAAGCTAGAATATCAAAATCGGGATCGGAACTGTATCCCTAAATGCCCGTCCACACAAGGGATCAACGGTCTTCAAGTCACGCTGGATGATTTTTATTTAGTTTTTATATACTTTTTTTTTATTTCTCCAACTCCTGCTTTTACCGACAGGACTGGCTTTAAACCGATATATTGAAAAAAACAAAAAAAACAGTAAGGATATCACTAGAAAACCTTTACATAAAAGTACAAATTCTATTACCTACGCAGCCCCAACAGCCCTACTTCTTCTAACCCGTTCATATAGCGCGTTTGACCCTATCTCGCAATCAATCTTTAATAAAACTTCAGCACTCAACACTGTCCAATATCTACACAGTATTTGATCTTTGGCCTATTAGTGACATTTACTGGAAATGCCATTAAAATGCACTCATGACATTTTACAACTATCTTGCTAGCAAACCATCTACGCCGTAACCAAAAACGTTTAGCCGCTCGCACTTTGGGTTTCTCGTGTTTAAAAAGGGGCAGTGAACCGCGATGCCCTCTACGTCCTTGGCATGACGGTGGAGCGAAACGTGCCTGCCGCTTCATACGTGTTTGCGTGGATTTTGCTGAAGCAGGCTGCACGGGATTGGGGCTGATTCGCTGACACCCCCAATTGTGCTAGTCCCTACGCTGGAGTTTAAAGATGTCAGACGGGGCGAGTGGGCTTTAATCTCTCCCATCTGTTGCCCTGGGACGATCACTCACCCTCCGTCACCCCCACCCGCGACCGACCCCCCTCCGCTCCCCCCTTCCCCTCTACCCAAAAACACCACCAGCACCACCAGCACGCCAGTCTGTGTCTGGTACAGTTATGCTAATCCCAGGATTTAGACTGTACCCCCCCCCCACAACCCCCTCTGAGTTTAGAAGTCGCCACCATTGACCACCGTGCGTTTGTGCCCAAATCCCAACCTCCCCTCCCCACGTCCCGTCCCTCGCTCTGCCCCCTCGCGCCGCTCTATAACTTAACTTTCTCAAATTTGCGATGAAAACACAGATGACAGGGAGGGGAAGGGTCAGGGTAATAATCTCAGATTATATATGTACAAGCAAAAGTTGGGTGTCGGGCTGCACACGAGCTGGTTAGAACAGCATTTCCGTGGTTCTGTTTAGCTGTGCATGTGACTGAAAGGGTTTTTTCTGCACTTTTCTGTTTTAATGTTAATTTTATGATGATTATTTATGTTTTGACTGATGATTTTAATGTCTTTCTTGTTCTGTAAAACACTTTGAATTACTTTGTGTACGAATTGTGCTATACAAACTTGCCTTTCCTAATGTAGACTCGTGCGCTACTGGGAAATTATTGGTTATTTTTTTAGCTATATAAGATTTGCGCTATAAACGTTTGAATTAATAACATCTATGACTCATTACAGATGCAAACTAAAGTACTAAAGTGCTTCATTTTACTGTTTATTTACTGCAGCTCATGTTTTTTTTAAATACTCTGTGTTAAATTTCAAATTGCATTAAAACAATTCTCTCATGAACAAAAAGAACAACCTAATGATTTAGTGTCTCGACATGGCGAGCAGTTCAACAGTTATTTTGACTTGCAAATACATCCTAGAATAACACTGCCAAACCTAAACTTGAACTTGTCCCCGTCGGCCTGAAGCTGTTGAGAAGCACTCTGTCAAAGTGAAGTACAGTAATGGCTGCATAATCATCTCCTAATTACACATTTCAAAACAGTATAATTTGGTTACTGGAGTGTTTGTCATTAATTATCAAGACTTGGGCAGCTCACCGCGGTTCAATTCTCCCACCAAAACTCAAAGCCAAGAGCGCACTTTTTACGAAACTTTAAGACAATTTCCAAAACGCCAATGCGCAAGAACAGATAAAGTGATTATTCCGAGCTTTTGTTCACGACTTGGCGGCGGTTTTGAGTGAAAAACTGAAAAACAAAGCTATTTTCTGACAAATTTATAGCAATTAAAAACGGTTCCAACTCCAAACTGTTCACTGACTGAGCAGGATTTTTAGAGCACGTTGGCCTTATTGTGCGCCGCGTTGGCCAAGGAGAACGCCGCTGCTAATCGTAGCCTGCCACTCCGAGTTACTATCTCAAGGATGCACCTTTTGTCTTCCGAAGCATCCCCTAATTTCTAGTTTTTGCCAAATTAGAACACTGCGCCATTGTGAGCCCGCTCTTTACCTCTGCAGGAACTCTAATGCCGCGAGACAACCGTGATTTTTTATTTTTTTCCTTCATTTAATAGGGTATAGAGCTGGTTGCGTTATAGAACATTCACACCTCTGTCTGTCCAGGCTCGCATCGGTTCTATCTGAGCCTCAGCCGGTGTCAACTTGGGTCCTCGGGCTACATAATGGTGCAGCCTAAGTGCACAAATATGATATATCTGCGAGCGCTGGAGCCGGTGGAAATCCTCATAAAAAAGTGCCCGCCTCGCAGATGGCCGAGATACATTCGCATCATCACATTACCCCGTTTTGCAGAATAGCGTTGGAAAGAAAGCCAGGAAGGAGCCATTTACTACTACACGGCTCCATTTATAGTAAAAACGCGCATTCAGCAGTGTATGATGAAGACCTTTAGCGATACTTAGAGGCTTGGAGATTCTCGCAATAGCCTTTTTTTTTACTACGACGTCTACTTTTAGAAATTCATCTTAGGTTTATCATATGGGAGACCCCTGATGTTGCTTTTAAAATGTCAAAAATGTGACGCGATTCTGGTCTAAATTACATCTCTTGGCGTACAGCTCGTTCTGAATTGGCCTTGTCACTGTAATGCTCGACTTACAACTGAAAACACCCCCGTTGCCGAGGCTAGCGATACCTGGCTCTGCTCTGATCCGCATGGGCTGTGTAAAAAAAAAGCGTCCATTCAGTGTGTAGCTGTGTAATCTGCAGGCAGTAACTTTAGTTTTGGTTTGAGGCGTGTGCGTGAACCCAGAGGCGAGAGGCCGAGTAAACACTGTGTCCGACGCTGTAGACGTAGATCTAGGATGAGGACGTGCAAACACAACGTGAACACCTTTAAATGCTAAGGAAAGGAATTCAGCCGGACTCCATAGCGCTGCAGACATTCGGCTTAGCTCGGGATTAAAAAGATCTTTGAGTTTATATAACTGATGTCGCAGACGCAGTTCAGGGGCGGTTAAGGCGCACAGGATAAAAGGCAGTGTTTTCATCAATAGCAAAAAATAAACTGTGTACCAGGGAAGCAGCGGCCACGAGATTGGTTTATAAATTGGTGTAATAAGATGATATACTGGGCAATGTTGGAGCAAAATGCCTCATAATATTGAACTTGTATTTTTCAAAGCTGATCTGTAGTGGCTTTTAACCACATGTGTCAAACTCAAGGCCCCGGGGCCAAATGCGGCCCGCCATGTGGTTTTATGTGGCCCACGATAAGATAAATTTAAATGTATGTCATGTTAAAGTTCGGGAGTTAAGCACTTACACGGACATATTTTTTAATATCTCTGCAAATTTGACACAAACCATTTTACTGATGTGGCCCTCGGTGAAATTGAGTTTGACACCCCTGCTTTAAACGACAAATAAGTTATAAAACACATTTGGGTCAATATTACCTTATGCCGTTTGTGTTTAAAGGAAATTAATAATGTTTCAGTCTCTGTGCTAGTATCTGTTGACACTGGGGATTGGCAGAGACTTATATATCGACATCGCATCAGAACTGAAAAAACTGGATCGGTGCGTTCCTATGTACGAGAGGTTTGACGCCTGATTTGTCTGTTATTAATGTTCATATCTCGATTTACGGACAAAAAAGCGAAATAAAAATCCCCAGGATCATGTAGAGCGGGTTAATACGAACATTTAAGACCAAAATGACAAGTCTGACAGCAGCAGGTACAGAGTGACAGGACACAGTTTTTCAATAGAAAGTGAATTGGAGCCAGAGTCGATGTAGCCGGAAGTGTGCCCATGTTCACTTCCTGTTTGGAACGTGGCAGCTAGCAGGTTAGCTCTGTCCAATTATATATACAGTCTATGGAATGAACTGAAATATGAACAGCTAAACTTGTCGAACAAAATAAAAAGACACAAAAGACTAGACTGAAAACCTCCTCTTCTCCCTGGCATTTAACACTCACTAGACAGGGCATCTTGGTGTTTTATTTGTCTTTTCTTATGTATCGTTTGGTCTGTATAGTTTTTTTTTGCTGACTTTTATGTGAAGCACTTCGTTCAGCTGAAGAGTTTTTGAATGTGCTACTTTCAAATCTGTTCATTTCCGTGACTCATGTGAAACGAACGAAGATTCACAAATAAAATCACATCCTCCATGTTTTTCAGCCCCTGCGAGATTTTTTTCCTTTATTTTTTCTGATACAGACGGACCACACTTGTCCCAAATTGCCATTTCAAGTATTGAAGAGATGTGTGTTCTGGATTCCAGGCAAGTAAATACGACATTTTTCTCCTTGGGCTCAAAATCAAGCTGGAAATTTGACAATCATAAATACAATATTGTGAAAAGGTCAAAGGGGAAGCGATTTCCCTCCAGAAACATTAATCTATTACATTAATATTATGTTTATTTCACCTCTGCGCCAAAGTCTCAAGAGAAAAGAGCTGTTTATGACCTGCCAGCGCCATAGCAACAAGACTTCACTGGGCTTTTAACCGCTGAGATGTTCGCTTACCTGGATCGCAAGCTAGTGTCATCCTTTTCTGTAACCAGTCAAACTCGATTATTACAGCTGTGGAGTACGTTTTGTTTAGTTCAAACTCGATTTTGTCACTAAGGAATAAGCTCAATACTGGTTCCTATTCCATGAAGATAATTAAAAACACTCTTTTATAGACAGTAGAATGTGATTTTCAATATTAAATGGTAGATTCCATCGTGGTCCATGGGCGTTTACTAGTCTACGTGGTCTTATACTTGCTCTGATACAGCTCAAGATCGTTTTAAAGCTAGCAGCAGTCTTGTTTTTTTAGTATCGAAACTTGTTTAAATGAGTATCTGGTCTAGAGTTTGATTTTTTGAAAAAGTACACCCCGATTCCATGTAATTACTAGTCCAACTTTGCAGAACTGAACCACCTGCAGGTTGTGTGGTTCAGGCTACGATGTTTTTGGGAGATTTGTGAACAGCAGGCAGACACCCACATGCGATTAGTCACAGGGGACGCAGACAGGAAGAACCAAGAAAGTGGAGCTCTTGACAGGTTAAAACACACTGCGCTTTGGAGAGAGAATGGAACAATGAATGAAAAAAAAAACAAAAAAAAAAACTAACATTATGGACAAGAATAGTGGGCGAGTCTGGAAGACAGCGCCACAAAGAAATTCAGCAGGAGACGAATTAGTAGTGAAGAGAAGTCTATCAGTTTGACAAGACGACAAAAAGCCATGGGTGACATTTGTACGCACGGGCTGTAAATTAGGAGAAAAATATCAAATGTTGGACCAGCATTACAATTACAAAGCTATATTTTGTTCGCAGTGTATTTTCAACATGTCCAAGAGCGGGACTGCATAAAGTTTAAAGTATAAAGAAGTGGACTAAGCGAGTGTGACGTCACCCACAGCGTTCGGCTCCAGTCAAACGAAGCTCATCGAGGCTAGCAGTTCTAGCGGCTAATTTAGATATGTTATTTATGTTCATATCCTGATTTACAGACACAATAGCGAAATAAAAACCCCAGGATCATGTAGAGCGGGTTAATACGAACATCTTAAGACCAAAACGACGAGTCTGACAGCAGCAGTTACAGAGAAAACGGCCACAGTTTTTCAATAGAAAGCGAATTGGAGCCAGAGTCGACGGAGCCGGAAGCGCACACATGATCACTTCCAATTTGGAAAGTGGCAGCTAGCAGGTTAGCTACGTCCATTGATGTATACAGTCTATGGAAGGCACTGAAATATGAACGGTTAATTTACACAATTTGGCACAATTCAAGACTAGACTGAAAATCCACCTCTTCTCCCTGGCATTTAACACTAGCTAGACAGGGCAACTTGGTGTTTTATTGTTCTTTTCCTATGTATCATGTGATTTGTATATTTGTTTTCTGTTTACTTTCATGTAAAGCACTCTGGGCAGCTGAAGTTGTTTTAAATGTGGTATTTTCACACATTTTTATATAGCGCTTTTCCACCTTCAAAGCGCTTTACATCAGATGCGCTAACTGCCCGAAGACTCAACAACAGCATTCATCTGTGGGAGCTGGAATCACACCGCCAACCTGTGCTCTGGATCCGTGTCTACCAATGATGTTTTTATGCCAAAAGCAAGATCTGTACCTCCAAACTTCAGATCAGAGGATGAATACTCTACAAACTGAGCTACTGTCGTCCATGTTTCATGTTATTGTATATATATGTTTTTTGGTTGACTTTTCTGGGTCAGCTGAAGATGTTTTAAACGTGTTATATAAATAAACTTGCTAAAGAGAGGGTTAGCACTATTGGCAACCGGGTTTGTGCTTTGTCAACGTCATGTTCTCAAAATAACTGCATGGCGTTTGTAGTCTGCACATCAGAACTTGACTGCTGAAAACGCGACACAAAAGGCGCTCGTTTTTTCTTAAGAAAGCATCTCAAACATGTTAAATTAAGTTTAAAAATTATAACGATTTGCGGAAAAAAATCATCCTTATGCTCTTGCCATCTGCAGCACCAGAACGCAGCAGCCTGGGTAAAAATGGAAGCCCCCACTTTTCATTCATGAGCAGTTCACCAGGAGCAGAGAGAGAGAGAGAGACAGCGTTTTATCTCCAGTCTCTTTACACTCATTACGCCAACAACTTCTGACTGCTCCCTTAATTAATTCTACACTGTGCAGCGATTTGCGTTTATTGGCTGTTTACATGGCGCACATGCATATAAGTATCTATTAATCGCCCTTGTACGGATTATTGAGCAGGAGCGTCAATCGTCAGCCTGTCATCGCAGTCTGTTAAAGGTCCTACATTACGCAAAATGGACTCTTGTGGGTTTTTAGTCATGTTATAATGCTGGTACCTCGTCAAAAACATACTCGGCCCGCTCTACAAATGATGTTTTATTATGTCAAGAGCGGGATTTGAACCGCCAACCTTCTGATCGGTGGACAAACCTTCTAATCGGTAATTCCATTTCATTATTTAAATGACTCTAGTGAAGGTGTATGGAGTTTAGAAATCGACCGATATGGATTTTTTTCATGGTCGTTTAGAATCCAGAGAAACCGGGGCCGATATATAAGGCTGATTTTGATTGTTTTCCCCAAAGGATATAATTCGAAATGACTACAAACTCATCCACAGCCCTGTTTTACTGCAAAGTGGATAAGAGAGCAGGGTAGTCGCCTTTTGTGCATTGTCCTCTTCACATTCAACTTCAAATAAAGCTTTATGTGGATTCTTTAGGCAGCTGGTTGGCCCAAATAAAATACTGGCCTGTGTTGGAGTCTTAAAGCTGATAGCAGATACGCTAAAAAGAGCAAATACCTCTACTATATCTCTAATGGAGTTTAAAAACCACAGTGGAGCACTTCATGTATTACCAAATGACATCACAAGGTGGTACAGAGTGTTTTCAGTTTGAGACAACTCCTTAAACTGAAAAAAATGCAGAGTTTGTGTGTTAAACATGTGTGAATGAAACCAAACACAACTCCAGGTCTGTTTGTGATGAGAAAACATCATATCATAGATCAGAAAATAGCGTAATATGGGCTCTTTAAACTCGTCTAAAGGGACTCCATGATTTCAATGTCATATTTCATAAAGGTGAGCATATATCAGTAATCATGTTTTAGTCATGAGCCGGGGCTGCTGTGCCGAGGGTGGATCCAAAGACAAGTTTTGCATTTTGCTGATTAGAACAAGTTGTCCTTTTTCGCACAAAATCTGAGTTAATATTTCAAAACCTTTCCCTTGACCCCAAATCATCGCCTGACAGTTACTATTTCGTGCCTCATCCTCTTCCGAAAATAGTTGGTTCATCTTTGTGTTTTGATGTTCTAAAATGAAAATATATTTAAAGCGTCGGAGTGGATTCTAACTTCGCTCCACAATCAGATAGAAAGTGTTTGCATGGAATGACACAAAAGAGGAAATCAGAACTGAACACAATAGAGATAAACGCACACAGACTCTCTTTAGAAATGCCCAACAACAACTTGTGTTCACGTATTCAAATGTAATACAGCAGGAGAATAAAGAGCCTCTGAGAACCACATAGACACAGAAATAATACATGATTTAACAGGCTGTTTACAAGAGGCATTCACACCCATCCCAGCGCTACAGCACACTGCCTATTTTCAAGCACAGTGCCGGCACCGCCACTTAAATTACCCATCTTGTAAAAAATACCTTTCCTGTCTTCTCAAAATTCCTTCTCCCCCCATGCAGTCTTTCTCTCTCCTCTCTCCCCATCTGAGAGCAGCTCCGCCAAGCCAAGCCGCTATCTTATCATGCTCAAGGTTTCACAGAACCCTGGCTACAGCCCAAAAGTCTTGAAACAGGGGGCACAACTTGGCAGACAAGGACTGCGGGGTAGTGTTTTTCCAGGCTTTTGTACAGAGAACGAGTAAAATGGAGCAAGGAGTGCATTTGGTTCACTGGAGGAGGGGAAGGATATCTGAAGGTTTGGTCATCCACTTTGAATTATACACATCAACGCACCAAAATAAACAGGAAAAGCCAGATTTCAGATTACATGGGAATGCAGACTTGTGGATGCCAGACTCACACAAACAAGAAGAGGAGAGGAGACATGTTTTCCAATTACGGAATTTTAAAAACAGGACAACCAGCTCATCTTTAGAACATCATCAACCCACACAGGCAGACATAAAACTGGTCCAAGCCCTTCTAAATACGAAAAACATCAAGGAAATCATTAAATATTCATCTGAAGTACACTTTCTACTTTCTGAAAATCTATTGAGTAACTGTGATGAGCACTTACCAGCCACGGAAGTGAGGAGGATAGTCAGGCAGATCCCAAATTTGGCCAGAGACTTGGAGGTGATGCGGCCCATTGCAGTGACTGTCTCCATGGACACTGGCCTCGAACTTCGTATTAAAAGTCCTGCTTCACTCCCGGTATGAGATTTTCGCCACTTTTCCTCACGTCAGCTCAACAACTTGAACTGATCTCACGGACATGAAGGAAAGATGGATAATCAGTGCTTTTTTTTGTAGGCTTGGGTGTTGAGGTATTTTGTCTAAGCGCGGTAGAAAGTTGGGTTACCAGTTTATCGAAAGTGCGGATACATGACGCGGTTAACTCGGCTGGCGTATGTGGCTTCTACAACTAGCCCGCAAACACCGTTGATTCCTGCTAGCCGACATGCTAACTGCCCTCACGACTGTCTGGCACTAGAAAACTTAACCAAAGAACAAAACAACGCCATAAATCAGCGGTTATAAACGTGCTAAGCTACACCGACGGCATCGTGATGTGTTTACCGGTACAAACAACCGATTTAATCACACACAAAAAACTAAAAATCCGCAAATAACAGTTGACTTGGTTACGCGGCTAGTTTACAAGCGGACTGCTAACGAAGCTAATCCGCGTTAGCATAATAGCTAGCCAGTTAGTTCCCAGAGTCCCGAGTCATTTCTTCACGATCTTTTGCACAGGGAAAAATACAAGTCAGAGGGCGCCCGCAGTGAGGCTTTCTGGTCCGAGGCGCAGAGTGTTAGTCCGGGGTGAGTTGCTGTGTTTCTCGGGGGTCGGATGTTCCCCGGGGCGGGCGGCTCGGAGCTCCGCGGGGCAGACACAGAGACACACAGACAGGAGGGCGTTTGCAGGCTCGTCTGGACCGCTCGTCTCCGGTATCAGGTTGCTGTGGGTTGGTGTTGGGGGTGGAGGACTGTGGAGAGCAGTATGGGAGTGCCACAGCGCCGCCACGCCGCAGACTACAGGAATAACAACGGTATACAAGTTTATTTACCGTGCACAACTCATGCATTGTTAATTCCACGCAGGTTCAGGTCTACAGGGATGCAAAAGATCTGTTAAACTGAACTTATTATGTTGTTTTTTTATGTTATAATGCTGTTTCCTCTTTATAAACATAGCCATGTGTTTGTTTGTTTTTTACCCTTTCCTGGTTTAGTCTATGTTTAGTACTGATTCAGTCCTGGTTCAGTCCTGGTTTAGTCCTGGTTTAGTTCATGTTTAGTCCTAGTTTAGTCCTGGTTTAGTCCTGGTTTAGTCCATGTTTAGTCCTGGTTTAGTCCTGTTTTAGTCCTAGTTTAGTCCTAGTTTAGTCCTGGTTTAGTTCGTGTTTAGTCCTGGTTTAGTCCTACTTTAGTCCTGCTTTAGTTTATAGTTAGTCCTGGTTTAGTCCTGTTTTAGTCCTGGTTCAGTCCTAGTTTAGTCCTACTTTAGTCCTGCTTTAGTTTATAGTTAGTCCTGGTTTAGTCCTGTTTTAGTCCTGGTTCAGTCCTGGTTTAGACCTGGTTTAGTCCTGCTTTAGTTTATGTTTAGTCCTTGTTTAGTCTTGGTTTAGTCCTGGTTTAGTCCATGTATAGTCCTGGTTTAGTCCTGGTTTAGTCCATGTATAGTCCTGGTTTAGTCCTGATTTAAAATTTGTATTATATTTTTATTTTTGCAGCACAAACTATGTACAATCAGAAATATTTTGACCCACATCCTTTTTTTTCCTTAAAGAAAATAAGATTAACAATACCACAACTGAGCAGCAGAACCAAATACTGGGGAATAATCACATTTAGATAAAATCATATCTTAGTGGTTTTACAAAATCCAGCCAGTCTTTCCATATATTCTAAATTTTCTCTGTTTCTAATCTTAACGTATAAGTCAATTTCTCCATAACAGCATCACATCAAGCCAATTTTCCATTTTTGATGCCTCTGCCCTTAACAATTTCCTAGTATTACCCTTTTCCCCGCTGGCAACATGATCCTAAACAGTTCTTTTTACATTTAGCATCGAGTTTAACCAAATAGAACCCGCACTGTTTCCAAGAGCTCGTTCGCCCATGTTTTAAAAAATCCTGTATATTTACGCTGAGTTTTTCTTTCCTCTTCCTCTCACCTCCCGTCATCCCCTCTTTCTTCCTCCTTCCTACTCCTTGTCTGCTCACTCTCTCCCCTCCTTCCCACACTCTCTCTATTTTCCCCTCCTTTACTTTTCTCTCATCCCATCCCTCTCGCCTCCTCTCTCTCCTCCCTCTTCCTCTCTCTCCTCCTCCACCTTGTGATGTCATTATGTGGTAATACAGGAAGTGCTCCACTGTGTTTTTAAACTCCAAACACCTTCACTAGAATCATTTGGATAATTTCAGCCCTGGAACTGCCAATCTCTACTGAACTAAAGGTAAAAAGGAGCTGTTAACTTGTAAACTACCACTTCATGACATCACAAAGTGGAACAGAGCATTTTGAGCTTTAGAGATGTAACAGATTAATAATAAAGTGTTACTCAAACATGTGAATGAAACAAAACACAAGTCCAGGTCTGTTTTAGATGAGGTAATAACATTATAACTTGGCTAAGAGCTCACATGAGTCATTTTTGCGTAATGTAGGACAGAAAATATTTGCCCTTATTTCATTCCATGTTTGGCTACATTCCAACTTGGCTACATAAACATGCCACATAGATATTGACACGTGTGCACACAATTATTAATACAGTTTTAGATTTACAAATGTGTATGGCTAAAAATAAAGATTCTAATTATGCTGCCTTCAAGTGCTGTGGGAATTATGGTAAATAGGACTTGTCAAGTGGGAAATTGCACGTCAAGTGCCTCTCAACTGTCGTGTTTTCTACTGAAGAACAGGCAAATAATTGTGTTGCCCGAGCTGCTGAGATGAAAATAACCTTTGACCTCTCGATGGAAGACAGCAGTGAATGAGCAAAATGAGTGTTTGTTGTTTGTTTTTTTTACACTTGTGGGTTGGTTGTTTATTTTGTCTGCTTAATTATGTTGTATTTAGAAGTTTAATGCATGTTTATCCCCACTTAATTACATACAAAGCAGTTACTGTTTTCTTTTTTTTTCCTGAGTGATCTGTAGGCCACTGTCTAATGCAAATTCACTTGTTTACACTGTTTGCATAGATATTTGTCAAGAAAAAGAGGGTTTAATTTTGCTACGAGCACAAAAGCAGAATCAAAAATATCATCTCTCACATAGCACATGAAGGCAGCGTTATTACTTTTTATTACAGCATTATTTATTTATTTATTTATTTAATATTGTTACTATTATTACTTCTTATTACAGCATTATTTATTTATTTATTTATCTATCTATTATTATTACTATTATTACTTCTTCTTATTACAGCATTATTTGCGACTCTCCCTGCCCTTATTAGTCGATTAGTCGTATATCCTACTGATGAAAACACATTTTTATTACACTTGCATGATTGAGCGAGATATACAAAAACAAACGGCATCAAAATGTTAACATCAAACACATTAATTTAAATATAAACCTTTACAAATAACAATATCTACATGTTTCAATGCTGCTTGTGTTGTGTTTATCACTTGCTCAGACCTAAATTGTGTTGATTACAATTTAATGTGTCATCTATTTTATCTATTAAGTGCTGCATGTTCAGGAGAGCACCAACAGAGGGCGCTGTGAGCCTGTGTGTGCTATTTATTAAGTGATGCAGTTCAGAAGCGCACCACCAGAGGGCGATGTGCGCTCGTGTGTGCCGTTACAAACAGCTTATATCAATTTTAAACGCGAACTTTAAACAAAACGTGCTTCAGTAATGATTAAAGTGCACGAAATTTGCACATAGATGAAGTTTTGCGCCGTTTGAGGGACATTGTAAACCCAAATAAACCCGCAGAGATCACTTTTACATAACATACGATTATAATTATCTACAAAACATGGGTGGAACGGGAGTGTTTCTTTCGCACCATGCTCCAAGAACGAGCCAAGGGGGCGGTGCAGACCCTGGACTAATGATGGGACTTTTGGCTCTTTTATGGGATCCGAATCTCTTTTATTTTGCATGCGTTTGTATAAAAGAGCCGTTCAAAAAAATCAAAATGGCTCTTTTTATGTTTGTTTATGTGACAAAAAACAATCATTTAACAACAAACTAATCCAAAAGAAGTGTTTTTATGATCAGAAATGTGTTTACGTCTGTGCCAAAAGCTCTTATTGTGTTGGTTCAGTGTAAAAACGCATAAAAACCAGACAGAAAAGAGAAAAAATTTTTTATCCTGTTCCATTCGTTCACGCTGAGGAGCCGTTCAAGAGCCGATTCACTCGCTCCAGGACAGACAGAGCAGAGAGAGCGCGTGAGGGGAGAGAGGGCTGTCCTTTAGCCCCAAACTGGACCCCGATCATCCTCAGAAACAGCTTTGGAGACATGCAGAAGCACAAATGAAGTCAGTCTACGGGTCCTGAGAGGGTCAAAACAGCTGTGGATGTGTTGTTTTCGCAGGTTCGGGACGGCTCCGCGTATGGCTCACTGCTGGGAGCGTCTGGTGTGATGCATGGAGGGCTGCGCCATGGCTTCTGCTCCACCTGAGGCGAGGAAGTTCACCCGGGGGCTCCACAAACCCGGGACGGCTGCAGAGCTGAGGCAGAGCGTGTCAGAGGCGGTCAGGACGTCAGTGCTGCTGGTAGGACACACAATCCAACACTTTTCCCTGCACTTTTTCATGTTTTTGCAGTAGAAACATGACCTTGCTGCACGTTTAGGAACATGGGGAGAGAAGTCAAAGTTCAAGGCTAATAGAACAGTAATGTGCTGATGGTAGTAGAAGGCAAAGGAAGTTTATTTGTATAATATCACATTTCATACACAAAAGTAATTAGAAAGTGTTTTACAGATGTAAAAGACAATAAAATCATAATACAACAAATCAAAACATAAATAATCACAAATAATCATCATAAAAATAACATTAAATCTATTTCATGTTTAGTCCTGGTTTAGCCCTGGTTTAGTCCTGGTTTAGTTCATGTTTAGTCCTGGTTTAGTCCTGGTTTAGTCCTGGTTTAGTCCTGCTTTAGTCCTGCTTTAGCTGTGGATTAGTCCTGGTTTAGCCCTGGTTTAGTTCTGGTTTAGTCCTGGTTTAGTCCTGGTTTAGTCCTGGTTTAGCCCTGGTTTAGTTCTGGTTTAGTCCTGGTTTAGTCCTGGTTTAGTCCTGTTTTAGCCCTGGTTTAGTCCTGGTTTAGTCCTGGTTCACTTCTGGTTTAGTCCTGACTCTAGGCACCAGCAGGCGTGTCCCTGAAGTCCTCATAGTGTGAGATGTTTCATTTGACACTAACATGTGGGGAGATGTCGTAGTAGTAGTAGTAGTAGTAGTAGTAGTAGTAGTAGTAGTAGTAGTAGTAGTAGTAGTGGTGTCGTATATTCATCATAGCCCCATTGTACCTGTGCCTTTATGACTCAAATTGGTTCCATTATTGTGGGTTTTTGCACAGGCACAAGGTTATCCAATGCTACAACTTTCTCAAAGAGGTTGCTGGGAAACTGTAACACAAACCCCCATCACTAAAGAGACAGAATGACAACACACACACACACACACACACACACGTCCTGTCATGTGATCCCACTGTCCCACCTTCAAACTGAACAGGTGACATAGAAAAACAGCTGAGCGGCGGAAAGAGGGACCGACGTAACTGATTTATACTCAAATTCATTTCTATATCTGTAAATATTTCAGGCTTGTACTCAATGGTGGAAGATAACGAAGTACAAGTGGTAAAGTACTGTGCGTACGTGGAATTTTTACGTATCTCTACCTTACTTAAGTACATTTTACAGTGGATACTTTTTACTTTTACTTCACTACATTTGAGAGCAGTATCTGTACTTTCTTGTCCACTACATTGTTGAACAGGACTGAAAAGTAAAAAGTACTTTTCATATGATTTGAGGGGTTATTATTGTTATTTTTACCATTTTCATAGTAACATCTTGACTAAAGTATAATATATATAAAGTACAAAATATGTCTAATTTTTAATCAATATCACTACATTTACACTTAAAATTAACAACACTTTTTACTCTTAAAGTACATTTTCACAGGTACTTAAATACTTTCACTCAAGTAGATGTTTTCATGTGATACTTTAACTTTTCCTTGAGTAACTTTTTACCTCTGTATCTGTACTTTTACTTAAATAACAACACTACATAGTACATTTTATTCATGAATCTATTAAGTTAAACCTGTTTATCCTGATTAACTCTTTGAATCGTGGCTTATTTCACAGTGGAACTTTATGTAAAAATGTTGAAAAGTATCTTAGTATTTAGCACTTTTGTCTTTGGAAGCCGACACCAGACTAACTCCGTGTCTTCTCGTTGCATAATCAATACGTCGTTCTTTTGCCACTAATGTCCTCTGCTCCTCTGGTTCATCCTCGATTAAATTAGGACTGGCTATGATTATAATTACCTGACAACGGAGGGGGCTTGTTTACGTTGCTACAAACATCAAGTAGACTATTTTTACACGAGGTTATTCAATTTAAATCAGACGTATTGAGCGTGTGTCTCTATAGTTATAATCTCTAGATCAGGGGTGTCAAACATATTTTCAACGAGGGCCACACCCGCAAAATGGCCGCCGTCAAAGGGCCAGATGTAAAATAAATGTAACTACTTTTCAAATCGTTAATTAATTGTTTCTGTGTTTATTACTTGTTCAACTTACAATTATTACATATACATTTGCAAAGATGTAAAAATATGGATGCGTAACTGTGTGTCTCCTGATAAATTGACCTTTTAAGACCATCATATCTTGTAATTTAACATGTCGAGGGCCGCGTAAAATGATGTGGAGGGCCAGGTTTAGCCCATGGGCCTTGAGTTTGACATATGTGCTCTAGATCATTCTGTCATAATTTACACATTTTAAATCACAATATTCATCGAAAACGACATAATAACAGAAACAAATCCGCTGACTTCTGCGTTAGAAAACCGCGGTGTCCAATGGGAGCCGCCGCCGCCGTAAACGTAGCTCGGCGCCCCCTATGGACAGCTGCACGTCACACTAGACTACGAGTATCACCGATTAAGAAAATAAAACTGTAGAAGGAAGTGCGTACGTCACAGTGGGCGTGTCACAGTGGAGGTTAAACGGGGATAAATTGACAAAATGGCGTCTCGAAAACAGTCGATTAAAGATTAAACTCCAACATGAATCACTCCAAAGGCAACTTCAGACGCTCGACGAGAAGAAAAAAATCTCTGAAAAGTTTATTGTTTATTCTCGACTTCACAGACAAACACTTTTATCTCAACACGGATATAACTCCTCAGCGTTTTTTTCCCACGTGAACTCGGACTACTTTTGTCAAACGGGGTCAGACCAGGAGCGCGTCCGACAAGTGATTTTTTACAGTTAATTCATTTCACGCCGGATTAGCGAAAACGTGCGCTCAAAGCAATTAACTTCAAAAACCTCGCCACGGATCACGAGGTACACATCTGTGAGCCATTATTTCTGCGGAGAGAAAAAAAAGTTCACGTCCTCCATAGATTCTATTCTTGTCTGGCGACGTCGCAGCTGTTTAAAGTATGCATTTACTTTGACGTGGACACTGACACGCCGGTATGGGCAAAGCAAATATATCCAGCAGAAGATGAAGTACTCAGTGTTGTTAAAGTAAAAGTATCACATGGAAAAATCGACTTGAGTAAAAGTATTAAAGTACCAGGTTAAAAACGTGCTTTAAGAGTAAAAAGTAAAAGTATTTCACAAGTAAAAGTGTTAGTTTTAAGTGTAAATGTAGTGATATTTATTCAAAATGAGACATATTTTGGTCAATGGTAACAATACTAATCAATTTCTTAACTTTTTTTTTTATGAATTTTGTGGATTTATTTTTGTTTTGCTCAAAAAAAAAAGCTTAAACTCGAAAACTTTAGTCAGGATTTTACCACGAACATGGTAAAAATAACCTCTCAAATCATATGAAAAGTACTTTTTACTTTTCAGTCCTGTTCAAAAAACGTAGTGGACAAGAAAGTACAGATACTGCTCTCAAATGTAGTGAAGTAAAAGTAAAAAGTATCCGCTGTCAAATGTACTGAAGTAAAGCACAGATACTTAAAAATCCTACTTAAATTCGCATTATGGAGAGATTTACGTATACAAAAAGAAAAATATGAAGGACTTAAATAACATCTGACCGATTGTTCATTGTTCTAATATTATGTCTTTTGAAAACAATAACATTTAAATAAAAAAAAAACAATAAAATTTAGGTAAAAAAAAAAAAAATCTACTTAAAGGTGCACTGTGTAACTTTTCTGGCCTAGAATCCGCCACCTGCTTGTCTCCATGGAGATATTACAACTTTGCCTTGATTATTCCACAGTATGAAAACAAACTTATCACAACAGAGACAAGTTAATGATCAGATCTGTGGAGAAGCGAGCGTAGACATAGTAAGATCTCGTGTTTTTCTTGGAATTTCATGAGCCGTAAAACACTTGTCACATCGAAAACAAGCAAGGCAGATACGTTTAATGCAACACTGTGGAACATTCCAGGCAAAGAAATGACATCTCCACGAAGACACGCGCTTTAGAGGTTACACAGTGCGCCTTTACGTACAGTACTTCACTTTTTGTACTTCGTTACCTTCCACCAGTTGATATATCTAGACGGGAAACACACATTTTCCTAGACAAAATTAGACAACAGTTTTCCAGTTCAGGCGAAACACAATTGATTATTTATCCATAATCATCGTTAGAGTTCTGTGAGTTTGCTCGGAGCTCGTCGCTTCAGTCGTTGGGCCGCAGACCGTGGAGTTGCGTAACACGAGTCAGATCAGATCTCCACACTGTGTTTAATAATGCACGAGCTGATGGTAGGTGCCCAGGCTCCTCCTCCTGCTGCTCCGTGACACAACGCCAGACTCAAGTTATGAATATTTAACGGTTTGTGGATTTAAAAGGTCATTCTTTATTCTCAGGGAGTGCTGTACTTTCGTGGAATTGTTAGGTATCTCTATTTCACTGAAGTATGTTGTAGAGTGGATACTTTTTACTTTTACTTCAGTACATTTGAGAGCAGTATCTGTACTTTCTACTCCACTACGTTTTGTTGTTTTATTGCAACTGTTGACCAAAATATGTCTTATTTTTAATCAATATCACTACGTTTACACTTTAACAAACGTACTTTTTACTCTTAAAGTATTTTTTTAAAACAGGTACTTAAATACTTTTACTTAAGGTGACTTTTCCACTTGATATTTTTACTTTTATTCAAGTAACTTTTTACCTTTTACTTGAGTTACAAAACTGAGAACTTCATCCCCTTCTGTCCCTACTCTGTCCCTCCCTGCGTGTTTGTATATTCTGTCTGCGTAGTACTTTTTTGACTGAACACTTATTTCTTTTTCTGCTCCGTGTCCTGTCATGCTTTCGTAAACAAAGTGGGGGCGCTATGGTCGTGGTCGCTGCGGTAATGACTTCCAACTGTGAGAAAACGCCAGCTAAGATGTTTTCGATAATCTGCTTCTACTTCTACTTCGACTCGGACCTAAGACGTAGTACTTTTTGGAGCTGTAACGAGAACGTTTGCCCGGCCTGTGCACCGAGGAGTGAAGCAGTTCAAATGTGGCTAAAACAATAACTGCCGACTTTAAAGTTGTATCTTTGAAACCCGAGCACTTCCTGGATTAGCACCTGATGATGTCACAAGGGGGAACGGAGTGTTTTTTGAGTTTTGAAGCTGTACGCTGGGTTAATTATATCGACACACCCTCTCATTCATTTTTACTACATTCTACTTTTTATAAAACATCAAATATATGAAGTAAGATACATGGAATTATGTAGTAAAGAAAAAAAAATGAAATCACTCTACTAAATATATATTTTTTCATATTTTATAAATCAAATCCTCAAAGTAGCCATTGTTTGCTTTGTAGAAAAAAGATTTAGTACAGTTATTAAACCTATTTACTACATAATTCCATGCATATTACTTCATATTTGATGTTTTCTGTATGTGTCTAAAAAAGTAGTAAAAATAAAGAAATATATATATTTAGTAGAGTTATTTCATGTTTTTTCTGTACTACCTAATTCCATATACAGTGTCTTACTTCATATATTTGAAGTCTTATAAAAAGTAGAACGTAGTAAAAATGAATGAGAAAGTGTGTCCATATAATTAACCCTGTGTACAGCTTCAGAACTCTAAAAATCACTCTGTTCCTCCTTGTGACATCATCAGGTGCTAATCCAGGAAGTGCTCAGGTTTCTGGTTTGACCTCAAATAACACTGAGCAAACGTCAAGGTATTTTGACCGGTAGTGAATCTAATTAACCCGGCGTACAGCTGTCACTCTCTTCAAAAAACCCTCTGTTCCACGTTGTGACATCATCAGGTGGTAATCCAGGAAGTGCTTGGGTGTGTGTGTGTAAATGAAATAAAAAAAACAAAAACAAACTCTGAATTCCTTCCATCGGCAAAAACATACCAGTTTCACATTTCATAGTGCTTACTACTTCTACTACTACTACTACTTCTATTATTACTACTACTACTACTACTACTACTACTACTACTACTACTATCTATTTTATCCCAGTGTGCCCTTGGGAGCAGACTCGTCCCTGGAGGATTTGGTCATAGCAGGTCATAAAAACAGATAATCTTCAGCTTTGTACTGCTGCTGACCCACATGTGCGTTATGAGCGTAGACTGTATATATAAACGGACATAGATAACCCGCTAACCTGCTAAAGTGATCATGGACGTGCTTCCGACTCCATCGACTCTGGATCAAATTCACTTTCTATAGAAGAACTGTGTCCTCTCTCTGTACCTGCCGCTGTCAGACTCGTCATTTTGGTCTTAAATGTTCGTATTAACCCTCTACATGATCCTGGGGTTCTTTTTTTTTTTTTTTTTTTTGAGTTATTTGGAGTTCATTGTTATTTATTTACTTTTGTTATTTAGATTTTTTTTTTTAGTTATTTAGATTTTTTTCCCTTATTTTTAGTTTATTTATTTATATGTATTTTTTTTGTTATTTTAAGTATTTTTTTTTGTTTTTTGTTATTGTTTTTTTTAGTTATTTTGAGTTTTTTCCCCCTTATTTTTTGTTTATTTATTTATATGTATTTTTTATTATTATTATTATTATTTAGTTTATTTCTGTCCTCTCTCTGTCTCTGCTGCTGTCAGACTCGTCATTTTGGTCTTAAATGTTCGTATTAACCCTCTACATGATCCTGGAGTTCTTTTTTTTTTTTTTTTGAGTTATTTGGAGTTTATTGTTATTTATTTACTTTTGTTATTTTGATTTTTTTTTTTTGTTATTTAGATTTTTTTCCCCTTATTTTTAGTTTATTTATATGTTTTTTTATTATTATTATTATTATTATTATTATTTTGTTTATTTCTGTGTACCCGCTCTCTGTAACTGCTGCTGTCAGACTCGTCATTTTGGTCTTAAATGTTCGTTCGTGTGTACTGTTGTGTACTGCTGTGTACTGCCGTGTACTGCTGCTGACCCGTGTGTGCGTGATGACATGCTAGCGTTGGTTTTGTGGTCGCGGGTTCCTGCCACCGTTCCCACGTCTGTAGTTACGCGGCTCCGTCCTGCACAGACATAAACGCCGACAGCTACACCAAAGCCGTAGCTCCGTCTGTCTCCTGCCTCAAACTTTATTTAAGTACGAGCTAACTCACTGACTTTGAAATTCCTCCTACGTGACATAAGTTTGACAAGTTTCCACACAATTCTGCAACCGCCGCTGTCATTGCTGCTGTCAGCCTGCGGGCGGAAGGTAGTGAAGTACAAGTAGTAACGCACTGTACTTATGTAAAGCACAGATACCTGAAGTACATTTTACAGTGGATACTTTTTACTTTTACTTCGCTACATTTGAGAGCAGTATCTGTACTTTCTACTCCGCTACATTTTTGAACAGGACTGCAAAGTAAAAAGTACTTTTCATATGATTTGAGGGGTTATTTTTACCATGTTCGCTGAAACATCCTGACTAAAGTTTTCGAGTTCAAACTTTGGCTTTGAGCAAAACAAAAATAAACACACAAAATTCAGAAGTAAAGTTAAGAAATGGATTTGTATTGTTACTGTGACCAAAATATTTATCAGTTTTATCAATATCACTCCATTTACATTTAAAATGAACAACATTGAAATACTGAAATGAATTACTTTTACTTTTTACTCTTTAAGTACATTTTTAAACTGGTGCTTAAATACTTTTACTGAAGTTGATTTTTTTTTTCATCTGGTACTTTTACTTTTACTCCAGTAATGTTTTACCTCTGTATCTGTACTTTTACTTGAGTACTAAAACTGAGTACTTCTATACTTACTAATACTTGTAGTTAAGTAAAAGTATCACATGAAAAAAATCTACTTAAGTAACTTTTGACCTCTGTATCTGAAATTAACAAAATGGAGTACTCCTATACTTACTAATACTTTTACTAGTAGATTTTCTCATGTGATACTTTTATTCTAGTAACTTTTCCTCTCTGTATCTGTACTTTTACTTAAGTAGATTTTTACACGTGATACTTTTCCTTGAGTAACTTTTCACGTCTGTGTCGGTACTTTTACGTAGGCAGAGTTTTTCATGTGGTACTTTTACTCACGTCTGCATCTGTACTTATACTTCAGCCGATTTTTCCATGTGACGCTTTAACTCAAGTAACTTTTCCCCTGTGTATCTGTACTCTTACTTAAGTACTGTAGTGTCTGAGTACTTCCCTCCCCCTGGCCCTACTCTGAGTGTTTATATTCTGTCTGCGTACCACTCTTCTGATCGAACACTTATTTTTTTCTCTGCTCCGTGTCTTTCTGTGTTGATTTACGCCGAATGTGATGGAGATTTCAGCTCGTTGCAACATCTGTGCTGCGGTCGTGTTGTTTACAGTGGGAGCCTGGAGTGCGTTACATTAGAAGTTTAACAAATCATGAAATTATGTTCTGTACGTAGAAATGGGGGGTTTCCATGGGAACTTGGCTACCTAATCAGTTACAACAGCCCGACAGCCCGTAGCGGTTATGAAAGCGTCTGCGTTCGTGATCCGCGTTGGGAAGTAACTGAACACATGTACTCGATAGAAACAGTGATTTGGAGTAACTGTATTCTGGTAAATCAAAGGAATGCGCACGATTTAGGCTTCAAAACGGTGCAGTTTTTCCTTAGCGAATCCTTTATAGACTGTGTAAAGACGCGGACTGAGTGAGTGTGACGTCACCCGCGGCGTTCAGCTCCAGGAAAATGAAGCTAATCGAAGCTAGAGCGGTTATAGCGGCGAATTTGAAGCCAAAAGTTTCATATTTGGAATTCTGACCGCGAGTATCATAGCAACCAAAGAGCCAATCTGGAGCGAGGTTGTTGAAGGTAATACTCTTTCCCGCCTGCACCGCCGGTTTAGCAGGGACGGGGACACTTAGCAACGCTGTCAATCAAACCTGTTGCTAACGCTAGCTGGAGCGACCTCAGGGAAATTCATTCAGTTCAATTCGATTTATTTTTGTAAAGCCCAAAATCACAGCAGCGTCGCCTCTTAGCGCTGAATGTTAGAACTGATTTAACCAACAGAAAGTTAGAAAATCGATAATGAAAAAGAAACAGACAAGCAAATGGAGAAGCGTCCCAGAGCAGAGCGCCCCCTGTCCTTAGACCTCAAGGGGAACCACAAAGAGGAAAGAAGACGCCTGATTTGTCTGTTATTAATGTTCATTTCTTGATTTATGGAAACACAAAAACTAAATAAAAATGCCCAGGATCATGTAGAGCGAGTTTATACGAACATTTAAGACCAAAATGACGAGTCTGACAGCAGCAGTCACAGAGAGAGGGCACAGTTTTTCAATAGAAAGTGAATTGAAGCCAGAGTCGATGGAACCGGAAGCGCAAACATGCTCACTTCCTGTTTGGAACGCGGCGGCTAGCACATTAGCTATGTCCATTTATATAAACAGTCTGTGGTTTATTCTGGATCCCAGGAAAGCTCAGTATTAGTGAGTGCGGTGAGGCAGGTGCATGATGGGAAACGCAGAACAAACAGTGAAAGTAACATAAAGCTATTTTTAAACCTATGTAGCGTCTTTACTGTAACAAAAACACGATTCTATGCAAAAGTATTCCAAGTATGAGGTACACAATCATACATTTTCAAAGTATTCTTCCCATCATTGTGCGCGATTAACAACTCGACCCCATCTGCAAAAATCATAAAACCCACCAAAAATATTTCCTTTGACCCAATTACTACAGAAATTGGACATCCAGTTCTCCGCGGTGAAAATAACCATTACGTTTTAGTGCGGAAAAAGCGCTCCAATCTCCTCTTCTGGCTAGCTTTAAGTTCTTCCATTTCAAAGTCCTGGCTCCGGATGCGTATAATTACAACAAATATAGGTTTTCAATGCAGTGGAGATGCTGTTTTTCAACGCAAGAATCCAGTTGTTGTTTTTTTTTTGTTTTTTTTAGGATTATTACCTGCAGGCCTTTTGTATGAATGCACATAACCTCACTTGTGCAACGCAAATATGAAGAACATGCGCTCGTACGTGTTTAAACGAGTGCCTAACTGCCTAACGCTCTGACTTTACATTAGAACACATTCACCCATGAAAAATAGCCAATTTTTCCTTTCACTCTTCACAAATGTTTGACTAACTGTTTATTATTAGTCTGTCTACATCTCCAACACTCAGTTTGAGAGAAGAACTCAGCCTAAAAGCGCAGGGTTTGTGCGTTAAACATGAATAAACGAAACAAAACACAACTCAATTTGTCTATTTGTGACGAGGGAACGACGTTATAGCTCGGAAAACGAACGAACCCGACCCCTTTAAAGTATTTTTTCGAAACAATGAGGCAACATTTGTCTGCAGTTTTTTTTTTCCAGTGAGTCACCAGGGCACAGTGTTGTTGCAGTGACACGCGCGGCCTGTTGGGGGCAGCCCCGATTCACTCCGTTCCGAGGAAGGGCACCAGTCCATTCACAATTCCAGTTACACAGCCCTGGCATGATTAGTCACTATTTGAAGCAAGACGGTGCTCAGTCTGCCAAATGACTCAGGAGGGATATTTTTATACACCAGACCACATCCAGTTTTTATGTAACTTAAGTTTATCTGGTCTGGCTGTTCGCTACTGCTGTACACGTCTTTATTTCTCACGATAATCACGATATCAGGTCTATATCAAAGCTGGAAACATATATTTTAGGGGTTAGTGTTTATCATGTGTACAATTTCTGAGTAAATATGAGGAGATTTGGAGTATTTTTGAGCTGTAAACGGTTAAAATACGTGTCTTTTATGGCAAATTATTGGTTCATTCTGTCGTCTCAATACATTATAGACCAGTACAGCTCGTCTAGACTTTTTTTTTTCTTTTTTTAGCCATAAAAATCATGTTAAAGGAGGTATCAGCATTTACTTTTGTCCTTTTTTCACACAACTATCTCTATTTCACAAATCCATCCTTATTTTTCCATTGATGCATCAAATAAATGTGTAATACCAGTTTAAGCAGAAGGAAAATATAAAAACGAATGTACTTTTGAGTCACTTTTATGCAAGTAAACAATAAAAAAACGATCTGGCCAGCTCAGAAACACTTTACATTACATATATGAACAATAATCAACATTTATACAAGAGATTATGCAGATTGTACTTAGGGTTAGGTTTTTACAGCCCCTTCTTATAAAAAAAAGTCAGGCGTTTTTGGAGCAAAGACATTGATTTTGCCATAGGTCATATTTTTTGGAATGTCTGCTAAAGAATATTTGAAGTTCTGCAGCTTCTGAGTTTGTAATCGTTGGTAAAATAAGTAACATATTTAAAGAGCCTCATGTCTCTGCTTTGAGACGCCGTTTGAATTTACATGAAGCACAGTTGGTTGCGGAGTTACGGTGATGAAAAGTCCACAACCGCGATTCTATGTGCGGCGATAGCACCCAACGCTGTAGGGTTAATGACAATGTCTGTTTTAAAGTGTTTTACTCGGATTATTTTGCATTATTTTCATCGTATCAGTGGTTTAAAGTAGTTTCAGTATTATCGTTTATTGCAGTTTATCTCTGTAGCGACTTCAAAATTTGTTAATGTGACAGGTCTACTTATTATTTATTTATTTATTTATTCACTTACTAACGTTTTACTTGTGCATAGAGACACTGATATAAAACTGGTATCAGACATCGGCGCCGATATATCGAAATCTTTGTGCAAATCAGGTATCGGATCCAAGATATCGATTGATTTCAAAATGAGTAAACTGGTGTAATAAGACCAACACATCTCATAATATTTAGCTTGTGTTTTTAGCTGTTTTAATGACTTTAAATGGTGAATTGGAGCATTTTTAGCATACGCTGTTAAAGAAAATACTACTACTATAATATTTTCAGTTGCTGCCCTAGTATCGGTTGTTATCGGGGATCGCCAGATACTTAAAACCAAAGTATCGGCGCTGGTATCGAAACAGAAAACCCTGAATATGTGCGTTTCTACTTGTTCACACGAGTTTGATGTCGCTGTGCTGTTGCCAGGAAACCAGTTTAAATCTCTTCATTTTTAATTTACAAAAGTGAGCATCTGCTGCAGGTCTTTCTCTGCCTTTCGTGTTAGAAGAGAATAGACTCTTTTTTTTTTGTGATATCAACGAACGTCCGATAGTTATTGACTCATCTCACCGTCACCGCGTTAAAATTAGGTGAGCGTTCCAACATCTGATGAAATATTAACATCACACAAGTTTGGATTTTAAACCAATGAGGCGCCTCGTTATCGCCGAGTCTGGTCCCCGTGTCCGTTTCATTATGACGCATTCGCACACCTCTACGGGAGCACCTCTACGGGAGCGCCTGGTCCGCGGCGGCGACTCTACGTGGGTGACTTTGCCGCTAACGGGCTGGTTTTATACTGTTGACAAAGCAAAGGCAAGAGTCGGAGCTGTGACTAAGCGAGGGAGCGGGGAGGAGAGGCAGAGCGAAAGAGAGAGGGAGGGAAGAGGAGAGGAGGAAGAGGAGGGTAAGAGTCAGGGAGGGTGAAGCGAGCGCTGAGCATCCTTACCCACACGGCAGCGGAGTTGACGCCCTGCCATGAATGAATCAGCTTATTCACTGGGACTTTGCACTTGGAATTAGCCTTGAAAATTCCAATTATTCCGGACACTCAATATGACAAGAACCCGAGGACTGTTTTCTTTCTACGGCACATAATCGCACAGGCTGGGAGTGAGGAATTCTGCTGGGAAGGGAACATGGGGTGCACCACGAGTGTATTTGTTTTGGAGTCGCTCCGGTCCATCCTCCAGAGGAACTGTGGATATATTAAAGGGGCGGTGGAGTCTGGGGATCTGGAGGAAGAGGAGGAGACTGTGAGCCTAAGAGGGTCCCTACTTTGGCTGTCCAACACTGCTCCTGTGGTAAAACTGCACACTCTTTTGTCTCGTTTTAGTCACTATCGCGAGCCGGAGTTACTTTTGAATGCTAAACCAGCCTTATAATTTAAAGATAACGCGGATCGAATATGAGCTTGCTTCAGCAGAATTTCGAATAGTAGCAGAAGACGTCGCATTTGCACATTTTAACGAGCTAACGAAACACATCTCGCTATGGTTTTCTTACAGGATTTATGCAGTACCACGTAGACCTGTCACGAGAACAAATTTTGAAGTATGGAAAAGATATATAGACGATAAACGATGATATTAAACCACATATGACACTTTAAACCAGTATCTCCCCCACAAAACTGTTTTATATGCGCAGTATTTCCCAGAATTGACTCTTGTGAGATTTAATCCATGTTATAATGTATAACCTCCTCAAAAACAGACCTGGAGTTGTGTTTTGTTTCACTCACACATGTTTGAGTAACACTTCGTTATTAGTCTAACTACAGCTACAAACCTCAAAACGCTCTGTTCCACCTTGTGATGTCATGAAGTGGTAGTTTTCAAGTTCACATCTACATTTTACCTTTAGTTCAGTTGTAGATTGGCGATTCCAGATTAGCTGAAATGATCCAAATGATTCTAGTGAAGTTATTTCATTACCCTAAATTTGGTTTTATTTTGAAAATTTTCTACCCCGTGTATGTGAGTTCTACTTCTTGTTAGATTTTATTCATTCATTCATTCATTCATTCATCCATTTGTATATTTATTTATTCATTCATTCATTTATTTATGTATTCATTCATTCATCCATTTGTATATTTATTTATTCATTCATTCATTTATTCATGTATTTATTCATTCATTCATTCATTTATGTATTTATGTATTAATTAATTCATTTATTTATGTATTTATTCATGTATTTATTCATTCATCCATTCATTCATTTATGTATTTATTCATTCATTCATTTATATATTTATTCATTCATTTATGTATTTATTCATTCATTCATTCATTTATTTATGTATTTATTCATTCATTCATTCATTTATTTATGTATTTATTCATTCATTCATTTATGTATTTATTCATTCATTCATTTATGTATTTATTCATTCATTCATTTATGTATTTATTCATTCATTCATTTGCGCTTTGAGTGCCTTGAAGGTAGAAAAGCGCTATAGAAAAATTTGACCATTTATGTATTTATTCATTCATTCATTTATGTATTTATTCATTCATTTATTTATGTATTTATTTATTCATTCATTCATTTCGAGCACATATATCAGGCACATTTCACAAATTTGAATTTGATCTCTTGCTCCGCCCTGATGCATTTCACCTGTGTCTTCTCCTCTGGTGTCGTGTCCTGTAAGTTTACATTTTAGATTTTCGTGTTCAGTTTTACTCCTGGTCTTTGTTAAAATTTACATTAAAGGACATTTTCAAGTTTCTGTTTAAAACATGACGGGTGTATGTAGTTTAAAAACACAACATGGAGCACTTCCTGTATCACTGCATGACATCACAAGGTGGAACAGAGCGTTAATATGCAGGTTTGTGTGTTAAACATGTGTGAATGAAACACAACACAACTCCAGGTCTGTTTGTGATGAGGTCCACATTAGTACGAAGAAACCGTACTTAAAATCGATAGAGTTTTCATCATGACAGGACTAATGCCGCATTAAGCTACTTTTCCCGCTACTTAGCTCCATTAGCTAGCAGCCTGTCGCGTCTTAAATCAAAGCTGTTTAATGGACAAGGGGTTAAGTAGGATTTCAAATGAAGGAGTTTTTTTTTTTTTTTGCAAACATCAATATTTACAACATAAAGTGAGAAACTAAAGTGAGGGAAATATGGGATACGAGACAAGACAGTTTGTAGTTTTCAAAGTAAAGAAGGAGACACAACCGGAGTCATAATGATGCTTGAAATGGAAATAGACTAAATAAATAAATAAATAAACAAAACTTCATAATAATAAACAAGGTCGCTATTTCTAGTCCATTCATGAAGTCTCTTTTCTAGAAGCAGAAACACTGTTGTATGTCTTTTATCTCTGTTATTGCATAAGGAGGAGGATGGTATTTATAGACTGGAAAACCACAAAATTAAATTCAGGAAGAATATTTGTTTAGTTCTGCAGAAGCTTCACTGAAAGTCGTTCCAGCTCGGATTAGCTCGGGATAAAAATACTGACTCTCTACTGTTTTAATATTTGGATGTAATGAGGCTCATATTATACTATTCTATGAGATATCGTATAATGTGGTCTCTTTGACACAGAGACATACACTGAGACATACACTGAGACACACACTGAGACACACACTGAGCCACACACTGAGACATGCATAGACACACACTGAGACACACACTGACACATGCATAGACACACACTGAGACACACACTGACACATGCATAGACACACACTGAGACACACACTGAGACATGCATAGACACACACTGAGACACATACTGAGCCACACTCTGAGGCACACACTGAGACATACACTGAGACACACACTGAGCCACACTCTGAGGCACACACTGAGACATACACTGAGGCACACACTGAGACACACACTGAGGCACACTCTGAGGCACACACTGAGACGCACACTGTGACACACACTGAGACATGCATAGACACACACTGAGAAACATACTGAGGCACACTGAGACACACACTGAGACATACACTGAGACACACACTGAGGCACACACTGAGACACACACTGAGGCACACTCTGAGACACATACTGAGCCACACTCTGAGACACACACTGAGACACACACTGAGGCACACTCTGAGGCAGTGACGTGCGGTGAGGTTCATGGTTGGTGAGGCACTGACTCCTTTAGTGTCAGATTTACAAATATATAAACCAAAAAGGGTCGCTTATTGAATTGGCTGCTGGGTATTTCATATCTCATCAGCATTCTTCACAAAACACGCACGCACACACACGGTACATATTACAGATATGTAAAGGTAAAAAAACGTGCATTTGCTCTACACCCTCCCTGTGTTGTAGTGATGCTCGGGTCAGGATATTTTCAACCCGCGGGGCCCCGCATGTACGGCAAAATATTACCCGCCCCGCGCGGCTGCCTCTATTTTTCGAACCCGCCTCGACACGATGCACAGAAATAATATTCATAATAAGCAGCATTATTTCAACCTGCATTTCGTGGGAAAAAAACTGATCAGCCCCAACCTGAACCGAGATCAAATGAGAATTGAGAATTTCAACATAAAATCTGCCGGTTTTCCTTTACCTTGGCATTGTGGATGCTAACGTTGAGCCTCCGCTGTTCGTTTAAAGCCAAATCGATCCTTGAGTTTCCAAAAGTTTTTAAAGCAATTTGGCTTTGGATGTGAGTGGTCGATCTCTCATGTTTGCTGAGGCTTCGTGGTAAATTTTTCATGTCACAATATCCCGTGTTAGTCCAGACATTGTCACAAGTTGAGAACAGAAGGCAGGGGAAGCAGTAAAGACGTTTTTTCGAAGGACAGCCACACAGCCACTGTTTTCGGGTGTACCACTCCGTTTGAAAAGAGCGCGTTATCTTCTGTCCCGAAGTTTGAAGCAAACCTTTTAGCTCCGGTGTTGGTCTACCCGTGTTAATCACGTCCACTTTTGACTGAAAGTCCAGTTTTGAGAAATTTTTAAGCTTCGATATATAATCCTCTTCCATTTTGGCAGTCCGGCGTAGCTAGCAAAATATAAAAGGGATCGCACTTGACTCGCCTGGGCCTGGCGCCTCTGCGTAGAAGAACAGCACACGTACCCGTTGGCTCACGTACGCCCTCTTCAGTGCGGCAGAGAACTATCTGCCTCACCCTGCGACTTTTCACCGCGGTTTTATTTTCCATCAGCAAAACCAAATATGTCACTAACAAACATTAAACTTTAATGGTTAATAAAGACATTAGCCAGAGTGGAAAATCAGGTCAAATAAACGTATCTGCAAACATTATATTGGAAACATGCAGATATACGGCAAGCAGCACGGGCCAATTGCATGTATCAACCCAGTTTGTAATGGATGGCGCATTCAGAGGTGAGGCTTGACTCGTTGCTGCCGCACCTCTCGTTTCATCCCTGTATTTAAACAGGTAATAGGGAAATTCGGCGATTTTGACAATAAAAAATGTTCGAAATGAGTTGTACATAAAAATCAGTGGACAAATATTAATATAAATTTGATGTTATAATTATTTATTTTTTTTACTTGTCATGATGACAGGTGAGGCTCTGCCTCCCCTGCCTCCCCTGACCGCACGTCCCTGCTCTGAGGCACACACTGAGACGCACACTGTGACACACACTGAGACATGCATAGACACACACTGAGAAACATACTGAGCCACACTGAGACACACACTGAGACATACACTGAGACACACACTGAGGCACACACTGAGACACACACTGAGGCACACTCTGAGACACATACTGAGCCACACTCTGAGACACACACTGAGACACACACTGTGACACACACTGAGACATGCATAGACACACACTGAGGCACACACTGAGACACATACTGAGCCACACTCTGAGACACACACTGAGACACACACTCAGACACACACTGAGAGACACACGCAGTGAGATACACACAGATGCAGAGACACACACAGATGCAGAGACACACAGAGACACACAGACGCAGGAAGGAATGAGACTGAGCTTTTACTGAAACTGTGCAGATTTACGTCAAAACTGTGAAACTTGAGGACGAATGATCCGACACAGAGACACACAGAGACTCACTGTGGCCTGACTCAGCCCTGTCTCTAAACCAGACAACTCCCTCACACTAAAACGCACTTATCATCAACATCGAGTAAACTTTACCTCGCGCTCTGTCGACGTTTTGATCTTTGGCACATCCACGGCTCTACTCTCGCCTCTACTTTGTTATGGAACATATGACGCCGGCCTTATGGATTAATCCGTTGAGGGACTTTCAGTTTTCCGGGCCTCCGTCTCACTCTCAGCACCTCCAGAGCTCCTGACATCATCCCGAACGTTGGAACTCCCCTCTCACATATCACCTCTAACTCATCCCATGTGCGCCCGTCCTACCTGCAGCGATGTAACGCCGACCACAACCCACCAAACTTTTAAAAAACACAAGGATTTTATTTATTAGACATATGTTTCCCAGTCCTCGTTTTTACTTAAAGTGCGGGTTTGCGTAATAACCGTGGATCATTGTAAAGGGGGAGGGGGTCCAGACATTTCAAGACTTTAATACGAGGTGTGGTTGTCATGGTAGCGTCCCAAACATTACGTCAGCACGCCCCTTCTTATGCAATCCTCCCGCGAGTTTGCGTCTATATGCGCTGCCTCTGGAGTAGGGCGTGCGCGTTCGCTAATGGGTTCAAGCTGCGAGAATCGGACACCGCTCGGGCTCCCGCTCATTCACTCGGGAGCGTTTTTTTGTTTTTCGTATTTTGTCACGTCAAAGCTCTACGCAGATGGTGTCGTGAGCTAATTTGCACCCCCTCGTTTACAAGCTCACACAAACTCGCACTGTACCAGCCGGTCGAAACCAGGAAGTGATTGCGGTGGTGGCGGCAGCGGTGGTGGTGATGATGATGATGGCAGAGTACGAGCAGAGACGAAGAGCGTGAATGAAACAGGATGACCTCAGTCCGAGCCCGGGCGTTTGACAAGAGGCTGATTATTACGCTGGGATGGTGACGCTGTCTCTGAGGCCCCCGTGCGCCGTATATACTCAGACTGAAACTAGTGAATGGTGAATGCAAGTAGGGCAGATTCCCCAGTGTGTAACGTTACTATTGTGAATATATTTTGTATTTATTTGTACTGCGCTGATACTGTGTTGGATGAAGTACTCAGTTTCGTTACAGATACAGAGGTGAAAAGTTACTCAAGTAAAACGTAAAAGCATCATATGAAAAAAATCTAATCTCTATAAGTACAAAGTGTTTAAGTACCTGTTTAAAAATGTACTTTAAGAGTAAAAAGTAAGTATTTCACAGTGTTAAATGTAGTAATATTGATTAAAAATGTGACATATTTGTGGTTAAAACTAACAATACCAATCAATTTCGTATTTTTCTTCTCATTTTTGTGTATTTATTTTTGTTTTGCTCAAAGTCGAAGCTTGAAGTCGAAAACTTTACTCATGGTACGTGGTAAAAATAACCCGTCAAATCATCTGAAAAGTACTTTTACTTTTGAGTCCTGTTCAAAAGTGTAGTAGAGTAGAAAGTACAGATACTGCTCTCAAATGTAGTGAAGTAAAAGTAAAAAGTACCCACTGTAAAATGTACTTAAGCCAAGTACAGATACCTACAAACTCTACCTAAAAGTACAGGACTTTACTACTTGTACTTCGTTACCTTCCTCCACTGGAGTGTAAATACATAATAATAATCACATTTTTTGCTCAGTTTAGCATCGTTAGCAAGAAATCCCACAAGCAGATGGCCCGAGTTTGATGAAATCCACAGCTAATTCTAGTGACACAGAATGAAATGGTGTCTGGGCAGAGTTGTGTTGTGTTTTCGTGTATTTCGAGGCCTGTGTGATTTTTGTTGAGAATCGAGGTTTAGACACAATGAACTGGGGGGGATTATAAATATAGATAATGATTATGACCAGTACCACACAGGTTATTTATGATATGTGTGAGTCTCCTGGATACACAGGAGCTGGTTGCTCTTGTTTCTGCTGTTGTACTGTTAAAATCTTGCTAGTTTATTGATTTAATGTTTGATTTGTTTGTTTCTTAGCGTCTTAGCGTCCTCTAGTGTAGTTTATATAGCACACATACATGGAGCGACAGTAGCTCAACTGACGGTGCGATTTCCGAT
Organism: Periophthalmus magnuspinnatus; assembly: GCF_009829125.3. NCBI lineage: Eukaryota > Metazoa > Chordata > Actinopteri > Gobiiformes > Gobiidae > Periophthalmus > Periophthalmus magnuspinnatus. The sequence continues at coordinate 2,882,377 of NC_047127.1, read as the reverse complement.
TTTTTTCCCAGCTCCTACAGATGGATCCTGTCGTTGTGTCCTTGGGCAAGACACTTAAACCACCTCGCCCCAAGTGTCTGTACATTGCTCTATGAATGTGTGTGTGAATGGGTGAGTGGTTCCTTGATGTAAAGAGCTTTTGAGTGCCTTAAAGATGGAAAAACGTTGGAATTGTCCGTCACTATAACGCAGTCTACCTTTTGCGGCCCCGCTGAATTTTTTTGTGTCATTTTACATGTTTGTTTTTTTTTACAGCGTATGAACGTTCATTGTGTTGTGCGTCCTGATTGGCTGTTGGACTGTAGACCATTGTGTCGTGCGTCCTGATTGGCTGTTGGACTGTAGACCATTGTCCATCAGTCTCCTCCGTGTCTCCTGTACAGTACAGAATGTGTTCAAACAAATTTACATAAACGTTGGATCTCAGTGTGACTCTGAAGTGCTGTACGTTTGCAATTTGTTTTCTCCCCGACAAAACCCACAATGTCGATGAAACGTTCTGCACCGACAAAGACGCCTACGAAGGTTTGAACTTTGAGAGAGTTTAAACGAGAGAGAAATGTGAGAAAATGTTAACGCCTGTGTGAGAAAAGTGTATAAAGTGTGTGGTGAGGGGTTTTACAGCAAAAAACATATATACCATATTATCTGGGCTATAAGTTGCACTTTTTTCATAGTTTGACCAGGGATACTCAGATGTGATTATGAAATATATGTTTTTTTCTTCATTTTTTGGCTGGTGCGACTTATACTCCGGAAAATACGGTAATAACTGTAAAAAATAAAACTGACTACTTTGCGGATTTCGCCTATCGTGAGTTATTTTGCAAGTTTTCTCCCCGACAGAAAACACAATGTCGATGAAACGTTCTGCACCGACAAAGACGCCTACGTAGGTTTGAACTTTGAGAGAGTTTAAAAAAGAGAGAAATGTGAGAAAATGTTAACGCCTGTGTGAGAAAAGTGTATAAAGTGTGTGGTGAGAGGTTTTACAGATAAAAACATAGAGAATAATTGTAAAAAATAAAGCTGATACTTCACAGATTTCGCCTATTGCGGGTTATTTTTAGAACGTAACCCCCGCAATAAACGAGAGACCAGTGTAATATTAAAATGTGATCATACTTTTATCACGCAGAAATAGCATTTCAGCGTTATCAGATGCCCTAACGGAGTTCTCTAGATTATTTTCTGTTTGGATTTCGCTCTAAAGGTGCAGATAGAATGTTTGCGTAGTGTTATACAGCATAAAAAATCACTTGTGTTACATTATTGAGTTAGATTTAAACTTGAAACAGCCATGTTTACTACACACCTGCCGTCTATTAGCAAACTTCAGTACTGTTTCTTTCCCTGGCTAACAAAAACATCCGATCCTATTTGTTTTGGTTCGCTTTCACTTTTGACTCATTATTATAATACAGTCACACTTTTCGAACCTCTTTCCTGTGTTTTTTAATAGCGCATTTCTCTGAATGGAGCGTTTTTCCTATTCTCTTTGAAGCCCTCGCAGTTAAAACAAGTTATGCAGATTAAGTCCGAAGCTAAAAGTCCCCCTCTCTGCGTTTGGCTTCCCCTTTGTTCATAGCGATGGCGGCTTTGAAGTCTTCTCCGGGACGTGTCACTCACCATCACGATCTTCTTTGCATCCAGATAATTAGATGCATATTATTCCCACTTTTGGAGTCGGGGAAAACTTTCGGAAATAAACATTTGGATGCATTTAGAGGACTCCTCTCCAAAAAACGCCATCATTCCGAATTCGATGGAAAACAGCTGAACCCCGGCGCCTCTGTCTTTGAGATTAAAGTCCGTAGAAAGAGCACGTTGGATGGAGAGAACGAGAGAGAGAGGAGAAGGGTGAAAAGGGGGGAAAAGTATGCGAGATCCGTGGAAGGGGAAGTGTGTTTTACCAGAGCCTGCTGAGAGAACCCGCTGCTACGGATACAGAGCAGGAACACATCAAAGACGCTGGAGTTTTATCAATGGACACAGGATTATCGTGACCTCTGACCTCTTGGTTTTGCTTTGATTCGGGCTTGGCAGGTGTATAGACCATGTGTATAAAGGCGACTCTTGATATAGCCTGAGATTCCTGCGATTTTTAGTCTTGTTTTGTTGCACGATATCGATGTAGAGTTAGTCCATAATGTATTACATATTTGAATACTTGTGTTCAGTGCTGTTTCATGGGTTTGTGTTGGTAAAATAAATTAAAACATACTTATTTGCATCTGTTTTGTGATAAACTGATGTCCACTTTCAGACTCTGCGTTGCTGATGTCTGATTTCAGCCGTATAAGCGTTAGAATATTGTTGATACTTTGGTTTCTGCCGATCCCCTGATATCAACCGATACCAGGGCGGAGACCGAAAACATAATTAATTTCTTTTAAACACAAACAGCATAAGATAAAAATGATCCAAATAGGTTTTATAACTGTTATTTATTATTTAAAGCAGCGGTGTCAAACACATTTTCACCGAAGGCCACATCAGCAAAATGGCTCCTCTCAAAGGGCCAGATGAAAAATAAAAATAATTATAAACTAATAAACTCATTTTTAAACTTGTTAATGAACTGTTTCTATATTTATTACTCATTCAAGTTTGAAATATTAGATGTGCATTTGCCTAGATGTAAAAATATGGCTGTGTAACTGCGTATCTTCTGATAAAATTAAATTACTCTTTGGAGGGCCACATACAATGATGTGAAGGGCCACATTTAGCCCACGGGCCTTGAGTTTGACACATGTGATTTAAAGTCACTACAGAACAGCAATATTATGAGACGTTTTGAACCAAAATTGGCCAGTAAATCATTTTATTACACCACTTTATGAACCAAAACGGAACCGATATCCGAGCCACCAAAATTTTAAATATCGGCGCCAATACCAGAGGTGACGGTGGCTCAGTTGGTAGTTTTCCACTGATCTGAAGGTCGCCGGTTCGAATCCCACTCTCACCCTAAAAAACATCTTTGGTTGAGCGGTCAGATCCACTCCGTCCAAGTTGGCGTTGTGATTCCAGCTCACACCGATGACTCTACTGTTGTTGTGTCCTTACGCAAGACACGTAACCCACCTCTCCCCCAGCGTCTGTGTACACTGATGTATGAATGCGAAAAAACGTGACCATTTACCAACCAAAACAACTGAGCTTAAGTACTTTTCAGTTACTGTAACGGGAAACCAATAGTAGATTTTGTTTTCATTCCATTCAAAATAATCATGAGTCTAAATTTCGCCTTCTCTTATAAACTCTGGACCCCCACGCCTGACTGTTACCACCGGGGACTGGTCCACATGCGCCGCGCTGCTCAGCTGTGTTGCTGTGGGAGTGGGAGGGGTTCCCTGTGATGAGAAGGGGCTGAGCCATGTGAGTGAAGACAGTGGGGAATCAGAGGATGTTGGAAAACGAACTCACGCCTCAGAGAACTTTGTGTCATGCCTTTTCACTGAGGACACCACCTTTTGCTGGCAGTGAAGCAGCAGCAGCAGCAGCTCTGCATAAGGGGCCGCGATGCAGGGCCGAGCCGGGAAAGCCCCCAAGAGGGAGATGGTCATAGAGTCTCCACAGCAGTACAAAAGTTTGGCTGAGATAGAGGCGGAAACTGAGGCAGCATCACAAGTGCAGGTGGTAAGTTTTCATTCATTTTATTAGCAGATTGTTGTAGAGCGTTTAAACCCGTAGCAAACACATTGGGAGCAGCTTGCTAATAGGAATTCACTATCTAAGCAACTTTTTTATCTTAGATTGGCTCTCAGCTTTGAAGCAATGCCTCGTTTTTCCAACAGGATGGAAAGGGGGGAAATAGCAGCTTGAGGGTCCGGCTCTCCAGAGATTTGAATGTTGATCTTTTTTTAGGAAATGGGAGCACTTGTGGCTTGTTTTGTCATTAACTGTTCCCGTGCTAGATGTAGAATCCAGGCTAATTGCTTTTGTGGATTCAGTTTGACGATATAACCTTACATTTACGCAAGTATTTTAAGTTTAAGAATATTCATTTTGGAATTTTCTTTGGAAGTTCCGCCGTTCACAGCTGTGCGTTGTTATCCTTTTGTCTCCATGGCTCATGTCCAGTTGGAAACATGGCTCCTTTCTGCTTATCAGATGAGCTTCATATTGAAAACAGGGATGAAATTATGGCTGGATATTTTCATTACGTTGTCACGAGGTTGGGATAATTTACCAGTTATTTTTAAGGTGTAACATTTTATAATTGGGATAAAAAAGCCATGTTGTTATTGAACTAAAGCCAAATGGTACTCAGTCAAAGATGAGACCTGTATTTTTCATTTAAACGCACATTTTTTGCATAACATACCTTCCATTGTTTTACCCAGGGTGCTAGTAAAGGAAACGTGTATTCTGTCTGTGGAATGTACAGCAGTGGTGCCAGTCGGGATCATGACCTAAGCTCCTCCCTATCTGTAACACAGCTCTGTTTACAAAGATGTGGACAGGGATTCACTAGTACATCCCACATATGTTTATTCAAAGCCATTGTTAAAATAATCAAACGTACAACAGTTATAAATGACGGCCGGATCGTGTTTTGTAATGTGAGTTTATGACGTAGCTACTCTCACGGTGAATGGTGCTTGGGCTCTTAACCACAATCACTCGTCTCAGCTCCAGTTTGGCTCGTGCGCTGCCTGCTTTTGTTCGGTGGGACAATTGCGTTTTGTTGTCCGGACTGTATTCATATTATTTTGGATTTGAAAGACTAAGGTGGATGGGTTTTTGGTGAGAAAAATTGGCATTTGAGCAAAAGATCGAAACCCGCTTTTGTCCACTGATCCGCTCTCGACATAAACATCATTGGCTGAGCGGTCACATCCACTGACCACAGGTTGACGGTGCGGTTCCAGCTCTCACAGATGAATACTGTTGTTGTGTCCTTTGGCAAGACCCCCTTAGCGCTTTTGAGTGTCTAGAAAGTAGAAAATCGCTGTATAAAAGTTCGCAAAAGATCAGACGTGCCTCAGATTTCTCTCTTTTCATCATGAACTGCTAATTTTCCCACTATCTCCAAGACCTCCTGGTGGGTTACGTTAACTTTCAAGATCTGATGAACACTCCAAGCCTCATTTGGGACGACAGTGGCAAAAACTCGGACTTGTTGTGTCCTTAGGCAAGATCCATATTGCTGGCAGCCACACTTCTGTCAGTCTGCCCCAAGGAAACTGTAGCTACAATAGCATATTAGCACCATTGAGTGTGAAGTGAATGAATAATGCAAAAAATCCAGGCCATTTTGTTATTTGCGGAGAGCATTTTATATCTGAAGACGAGCAAAACTGTGTACTTCTCAAGTTAATAATCAAATAACGGACTTTATATTCACACCTGCACCTGTTTTTAAAGTTTTAATATGGACTTGTATACTTATTAGTTTTGTTTGTTTCTTTGTTTGTATTGTATTTTGAGCAGAGCACTCGTGAAAAGAGTCTAAGTGCTGTCAAAACAAAACAAAATACTAGCAGCTTTTGCGATTCATACTTCAAATTAGGGTTGCCGTTACTTGTGTAAGACTCTATAGTTGGTGATTTTAAACATATTTCATTACAACGTTGCCTTTTGTTTGTTGTTTAGGTGAAGCCAAAGATTATAGAGCCGCTAGACTACGAAAATGTGGTTCTCCAAAGGAAGACCCAGATCGTCAGTGATGTTTTACGGGACATGCTTCAGTTCCCTCAAGACGACTTTGAGGTAAGTAATAAAACTGATTGAAATGCTACTTACTGCCTTACGCTGCCTTATTTGACTAGCATTAGCATTTAAACCTTGTAATTAAGATGTAAACTCTTCCTCAACTCCCTACGGTTGCTGTCAAATCCGCTGTATATAAAAATGTTTCTGTCTGCTCGGTTCACATACCTACACTTTCTCTCACTGTTTGCCGTCAGCGTTCTGTCTATTGTTTTGCTATCTCTTTCCCTCCTACACATTTTTTGGAAAAGCAACACCCAATTTTGTGTCAAGTTGAAATATTCTGAGAAACTTGGAAACACTTTGGACAAGAATGTGAAATGGGTGAGGCTAGTTATAGAAAAAAAAAGTTCATTTTAGTCGCAAAACAGCTATAGAATCAGGCTGGAGTTGTGAATCATCCTCGTACATAAGTTAACCGGCTGGGCCCGTGATGTATGGATGTACTTTTTGTTTTCATAGTTCAAAGTCTGTATCAACATTACATCAGCATGAAGCTACAATCCCTCTCTCCTCCCTCTGCAAAGAACGGCTATTGTTTGGCATTCCGAAATTCCTTTCTTCGGGAAAAATACAAAAGTTTAAAGGGCCCATCTTACTCTTTTCTTAGATCTGTGTTCTAATGTTGTTTCCTCATCAGAAAACACTGCATATTTAGGCTGAGTTCTTCTCTCAAACTGAAAACGCTTCGTTCCACCTTGTGATGTCATCGTGTGGTAATACAGGAAGTGCTTAACTGTGTTTTTAAAGTCCACACACCTTCGCTTGAATCATTTGGATCATTTCAACCAACCTTTTTCCCAACCTCTTCTGAAGATAAAAAGGTAAATAACAAGGTAAAAGCTAGCCGTTAGCTTGAAATCTACCACTTTATGACATCACAAGGTGGAACAGAGCATTTTGAGCTTTGGAGATGTAGACAGACTAATAATAAAGTTACTCAAACATGTGTAAATGAAATGAAACACAACTCCAGGTCTGTTTTTGAGGAGGTAACAGGATTATAACAGGATTTAACGCTCACAAAGAGTCAGTTTTGCGTAATATAGCATCTTTAGTAGTATTTTTATAGTAAGAGAACATTGTGGGAAGTCCTGCGTATCCTCGTTGCTTCACAATCAGGAGATGATGGGTGGTTTTCATTACAAGGCCGTATACAGTGCTATTACTAACTGCCCCATGCTTGTGCGCTCCCAGCCCGGTCCGTCCATCTGTCTAAGCTGCCATATGGTTTACATCACGGCAAGGAAGAAAGAGGTGAAGGCAGCCAGACGCTATGGGTGTAGCATTTGCACGTGCCTGCACAGAATCACACATATAATCAGCGGACAGGCTAATCTGATGCTGGAACCGAGGAAAGCTAAACGGAGTAGTTTTGGTTAATGGCTTGTTGTGCTGTTACAATTGGGCCATTACGGTCTGTTAAAAAATCATGAGGATTGTCAGACGGAGTATTTTAAAATCAGCAAAATTGGCTTTTTCAGATCTTTTAACGGTGTTCGAGTTGTTTCTTCTTATTGAGCCTCTGAAGTTGTATTTGGAGTGATTCATGTTTGAGTAATCGCTTATTTTCAAGACGCCATTTTGTCTAACTACCCGTTTTCACCTCCACTGTGACACGCCCACTGTGACACGCCTACTGTGACACTCCCACTGTGACGTACACGCCCACTACGACATACGCACCTTCCTTCTCCAGATACTCATAGGATTTGGCAGCGTCGCGTCATAATTTTTGGTACAAATGACCCAAAAATCCGCTGTTTGATAGGGTGATGTGCAGCTGTCCATAGGGGGCACTGCCTGCATGTGGCGCTTTGTTGTGATGACATTTACGGCGACGTCAGCTCCCATTGGACAACTCAGTTTTCTAACGCAGAATCAGCGGATTTGTTTCTTTTATTAAGTTATTTTAGATGAATTTTTTGATGTAAAATATGCAAATTATAACAAAATGATCCACGAGTGTCAGAGATTATAACTATAGAGCAGACACAAGCACAATATGTGTCTTTTAGTCTTTAGTCCTGCAGAAGAGGCAGACCCGGGCCTACAGGGGGCAAAAGGCGGCGTTGCAACTTCAGTTAAAAATGTTTGCACACTCGCTTCCTAAAATAATGCCACTTAATGGAATCATATTACATTTGCACAACTTTGAAACTTGAACACACCCTCAGTCATTTTGGTCTGCACCTGGGCCTAGCATGAAATATTACATAAAATTTAATTAGGTATCAATCAAACTGTAAGAAACTGGTTGTTGCTAATGAAGTGTTCACTAAAGCAGAGGTTCACCATCTCACAGTGAGGTCTAGTTATGTTTTTATGTTAGCTTAGCTTCCTAGCTCATACTGATCGATCCTGATTAGGGTGAGCAGATGCCTCTATTGACCCGGGACAGTCCCAGTTTTGAGCCCCGTGTCTCATGTTCCAGCAGATTCATCCAAAAGCAGTGATTTGTGTCAGCTTTTTACAAGAAACGTCTCTGGCTGAAACCTGAACCACCTACAATTGACCAGTGGATACTAAAAATCAGACATGTTTATACGATGGAACTGTTACAGCTCAACTACAACTAAAAGTGCCGGTTTTTGACTTTCTCAAATAGGACACTTACGCTCTAACATTTATTTTATGTTATCTTGGGGTGAAAAAAAAGGAAATGATGTAAAACTGCGTAGAGGCTGGTCTCAGGACATTTTGTTGATGTGAATTGCCTATTTATTTGCGACAATAAAACTAAAAAAAAGAAAAAAGAAAGGTCTCAGAGGTCCCTATTTTTGACACATTTGATCCTCGCCAACAGTGAAAAGAGAAATATATTGTCATGTTGTTCAAATACAGAAAAATGTGCTTAAAAATCCCAATAGTAAGAGGAGAATAGGCAGAGTCGGTCACCCTAATCATGATTCTCATCTTACTTTTATTGGTCCTATTAAAAACAATATTAATTTCCTTTATATAAACAATACACGCTTTTAATTTGAAAACGCCCACTCTATCTGGACATACTCAAAATATCTATACTCTCAGTGGTAAAAGAAGAATTCTAATCCGTCAACTGGACAAAACTTTTTAAGAGTGAAGTCGTTTGGTGCTCGTCCAAGTCGCTTCTTCAGTTCTGGTCAGATTCCTCCTGGACACTGCCTTATATCTGTCTGAAGGGAGGAGCTAACGACACTGAAGCGAACACAGCTGTTTGTTTACACTTTCTGTTTATTATCTACGTCTGTCGAGCTACACTAAATGCGACCCTGACCGTACCTGAGTCATGTTTTGCATAATCGTTCAGGCCCCTAATGGGAGCTCTCACACCCATTATCATACTGGCGATTATCATACTGGCTAGCACTGTTGTTTTCCTTGTTTAGATTTAGATCTGAGGGTGGAGTTAAAATAGGAGATAAATGATGTTTAAACCCCCCATTCCGGTTCAAAGATGGATTATCTTTCCTAACAAAAATAGCCTCTTTAACTCCCCTCTCAAACCATTTCTTTTCTTTGGCTCAGATCTGTACCTCACTATCTTCAAAGCGGCGGTTAGTGTCTTTGAGGTGGAGATGAACGGTGGATTTTTGGTCCCGTTTTTGTCCAGTTGACAGAATTGAATTTTTCTTTTACTATGGATCATACCTGGGCGACTGAGGAATTATACCATAGACTGTTTATGTAGCTTTAGCAACAGGTTTGATTGACAGCGTTGCTAAACCAGTGGTTTGGGCGGGAAGGGGCGTTACCTTCAACAGCTTCGCTCCTGATTGGCTCTTTGGTTGCTATGATACTAGCCTCGAGGAGCTTCATTTGACTGGAAACAAACGCTGTGTCCACTTCTTTACGCAGCCGATGGTGTTACACAGACATTTTCTCTCAATGGGAGAAAAAGCTACTTCAAAACCCACTGCGTTAATGACAGCAAAAGAAATGGAGTTAATTGGCAGCCTGCTGTTCAAAGTCACATTTAATAGATGGTTGTGTGCGTTTGTCAAATTATGTAATGTTTGAAATTGGCTACAAAGGGCTGGAGCGGCCGACACATTAAGCACCAGAATGAATCCACAGTATTTCTTTAGGCCTGTCACGGTAACACGTTTTGTACTACGAGATATTGTTGTAAGTAAACATTAGTGATGTGATGTTCGTGAACGAGTCAGATCTTTTGAACGGTTCCTTTACGTCACACGTGTCAAACTCAAGGCCCACGGGTCAAATGTGGCCCTCCACATCATTTTACACGGCCCTCGACAAGGTAAATTAAAGGGTATGATGGTCTTAGAATGTCATTTTATCAGGAGATACGCAGTTACACAGCCATATTTTTACATCTAGGCAAATGCACATGTAATATTTGTAACTTGAATAAGCAATAAATACATTTATTTTACATTTGGCCCTTTGAAGGCAGCCATTTTGCTGACGTGGCCCTCGGTAAAAATGTGTTTGGCACCTCTGCTTTACGTGAATGGTTGGAACTGGACCTCAGTTTTTAAAAGAACCGAATCTTTTTGCATGCATTTTTACACAGATTAATAGTAGTTACTTTTTGAATTAGGCCTAAAGTGCAATGTTTTGTTTAGTTTATGCATAATTTCAAAGAGCAAACACACGAGTTCTCACATTGGCTTCTGGCATATAAATAAATGGTAAAATAACCAGTCTTTTGAAAAAGTCTTTGAAAGAAACGGATTTAAAAGATTCGAAGCCCATAAAAGAGCCAAAAGTCCCATCACTCGTAAATATAGACGATAAACGATAATGTTAAAGCCAAATGTGCTGGACAAATGATTAGTTTGTGTTATTTTAGTTCATTATTCAAATTTCTACAGCTAAAATCTTATCATACTGCTGAAAAAATAACCAAAAACTAACACTATTACAAAGAAAATGTCCCCAAATATGGCTGTTCCATTTATAATATAGTCGATATAGTTCTTATTGTGACAGGCCTATTTTTCATCATCCCAAATTCGAGTATTTAACAAAGTGTTACGCCGCTTGACCTACATAGCGATAATACAGGACTTTATAAATGATCTGGCTGTTCTCCTCACACGTCTGCGATCGCGATTACTGCTGTAAAATGGACCAACGAGAGCAGAGGATCAATGGGAGCAGTGAGGGAATGCTGGATCTATGATAAAACTAGGTCACCAGTCCATGCCACTGTTTCCAGCGCCTTCTTTTTGGGGCGAGTAGAAAAGCAGAAATGGGAGCTATGGTTGCATACACATCGCCCAGTGACTTGAAAGAGGTACAGCGCTCCACTGAGTTAAAACCCTCAGGCAGCGTTTGCTCTTTGGATAGAATAAAACAGAATAAAAACATGCCTTTAGCTGCCTTTTGTGTTCTATCTTCAGCTTATGTCAGTTTAACCTATTTAGCCATCACATCTACTAGCGATGAACAATACGGCAAAAAAGCACAGTTTAAATGCCGTGACTGTTCTACTTTTAGCTGCCTCATATTGCCTTAAAGCTGTATTATGTAACTTTTTTGTTGGTCGGCCGTATGCTTGTTACTTGTCCACCATGACGACGTTATTGCTTTTCCTGGATTGTTCCGCGCCATGGTATTAGACTTATGTATTATGCATTCCAGGCAAAACAATAACAGGACAAGCAGCAGGTGGTGGATGCCCTACCAGAGAAGTTTCCATAGTGCAGCTTTAAATTAGCCCTATTGTGGTTGTGTCGCTATAGTTATAATTTACGACAGCTGAGGATCATTACGTTATAATTTGCACGTTTTAAGTCACAATGTTCATCAAAAACGACTTAATAAAAGGAACAATTCCGCTGACTTCGGCGTTAGAAAACTGTGGAGCTGACGTCGCCGTAAACGTCATCACATTCTGTCGGCGCCCCCTATGGACAGCTGCACATCACACTAGCGGGCAGTAGATTTTTTTTCTTCACTTGTACCGAAATGACTATACGCTGCAGAATCCTACTAGTATCACTGATTAAGAAAATACAACTGGAGAACAAAGTACGTCACAGTGGGCGTGTACAGGTGGAGGTGAAAACGGGGGTTGATCGGTAAAATGGCGTCTTGATAATAAGCGATTAAAGATTACTCAAACATGAATCACTCCAAATACAACTTCAGAAGGTAAATGAGTAAAGGAAACAGCTGTAACTTGTTTAAAAGCTCTGAAAAGTTCATTTTGCAGAATAGGTCTGATTTAAGAAATAACTAATGCTTTTTCTGGTAGTTCAGACTAAACTGTAATTGGTCGAATCCACCTGTCACTCACCCTGATCATGAGGGAGGCTGACCACCAATAGGAGACGTGGGTGGGGTAAAGTAGACGTTGTGTGTTCTGTGAAGCCTAAAGCTGAAAAAATTAGAAACATAATATAAAAATCTCTCCAAATTGGCCGATCCTCGCCTCTCTGATCTTCCCCGGCTCCGATGGCAGAACATCAGTGCACTTTTAAATAACCAAAACATGCAGTAAAACCCAGTATTAAACATTTGAACAAACACATTGGATTTATTATGCTAATGTTTTTGTTTTCTTTCTCTCCTCAGATATGCACCCTTAGGCGTCAAGGCCGGACTCTCTTTTCGACCGTGCCAGACTCTGCAGAGAAGGAAGCTCAAGCTCTGTTTGTGCAGGAGGTAAAACTGGCCGCTACCTGGACTCACGCCTGCTCCTTCGTCCATTTTATATCACGAAACAACATGACTCCAATCTCTCCAATAATAGGATGCTATCCATTTAATACAAACAAAGTGCTAACTATTTTTCACGTTAAGCTAGTTTGTGCAGGAGGTAAAACTGACCGCTACCTGGACTTACGCCGGCTCCTTCGTCCATTTTGTATCATGCTAAACCCAAACACAGGTGGGTTCAAAAGCGGCAGAAACACATCAGAAACAGCAGCGTCGGCGTGACTCCAATCTTTCCAATGTTCTTTATTTAATGCAAACAAAGTGCTAACTGTTTTTTACGTTGTGCTAGTTTGTGCAGGAGGTAAAACTGATCGCTACCTGGACGTACACCTGCTACTTCGTCCATTTTGTTTGGCGAGACATGACGCCAATCTTTCCAATAATACAATGTTATTTACTCAATAACAGTTTTTCATGTTAAGCTAGTTTGTGCAGGAGGTAAAACTGGCCGCTAACTTCACCTTTGTCCATTTTGTATCGGGCTACAGCCAAGCACAGGTTTCAAGAACGCCAGAAAAATATTAGAAACAGCAGCGTAGGAGTGATTCCAATCTTTCCAATTATACAATGTTATTTAGTTAATACAAACAACGTGCTAACTAGCTTTTCCCGTTAAGCTAATTTGTGCAGGAGATAAAACCGCTACTTGGACTTACCCCACTCTTTTTGTATCGGGCTAAAGCCAAACACAGGTGGTTTCAAAAGTGCCAGAAAAAGATCAGAAACAGCAGCGTGGGCTTTCCAATGTTCTTTATTTTAATACAAACAAAGTTCTAACTCTTTTTCCAATTAAGCTAATTTGCGCAGGAGGTAAAACTGGCCGCTACCTGGACTTACCCTACTCCTTCGTCCTTTTTGTATCATGCTAAAACCAAACATAGGTGGTCTCAAAAAACGCCAGAAAATATCAGAAACAGCAGCGTGGGCGTGACTCCAATCTTTCCAATAATACGATGTCGTCTATTTAACACAAACAAAGTGCTAACTATTCTAATGCTAACTATATTTTACTTTAAACTAGTTTGTGTAGGACGTAAAACTGACCGCTACCTGGACTTACATCTGCTTCTTCGTTCATTTTGTTTGTCGAGACAGCATGACGCCAATCTTTCCAATAATACAATGTTATTTACTTAATACAAACAAAGCGCTAACAGTTTTTCATGTTAAGCTAGTTTGTACGGAGGGGTAAAACTAACCGCTACCTGCTCCTTCATCCATTTTGTATCACGCTAAAACCAAACGCAGGTGCTTTCAAAAGCGCCAGAAACATATCAGAAACAGCAGTGTGGGCGTAACTCCAATCTTTCCAATGTTCTTTATTTAATACAAAGTGCTAACAATTTTTCCCGTTAAGCTAATTTGTGCAGGAGGTAAAACTGACCGCTATCTGGATTTACACCTGCTCTTCCATCCATTTTGTTTGGCGAGACATGACGCCAATCTTTCCAATTATACAATGTTATTTGCTTAATACAAAGCGCTAACAATTTTTCCCGTTAAGCTAGTTTGTACGAGTGGTAAAACTGACCGCTACCTGGACCAAACGCAGGTAGTTTCAAAAGCGCCAGAAAAATATCAGAAACAGCAGCGTGGGCGTGACTCCGATCTTTCCAATAATACGATGTCGTTTATTTAACACAAACAAAGCGCCAACTATTTTTCGCGATAAGCTAATAGCGATAACGAAAACAGAATACGCACAGGAAGATTTGATTAGCTCTGGCCTGGACGTGAACCTAAATGCGTACGTAAAACTGTTATTTCAGCGAGCCATCGGGGTGCGGTCTGACAAAGCATGATACGAGACTGTCCCCCCAAAGCTACAGCCAGAGATGACCTCATAACTCCAGGCTGCAGCTGAGGCCCCTAATACAGCTGGGATCTTTGGGTTGCGTCAAACATTTTTCCACTCGTTTATTCCAACATCTGTATTCTATGAAATTTCAAAACACATTATTTCAATGGAAGGAAGTCATATGGGTGTCGGTGTAGGTTGAGTTCACGGCGTGGGTTTCGTATTTTAAAAATGGAGTGCGTGGGTCTGTGTGACTCTGTGGGGTATTCAGCTTATCCAGACGTATTGAAAGAAGTATCCAAATATACAATCCGCAAATGCGAAATGTATTTTTTGAGATTGGGTGCATAAATTTGGCATACCGGTGTTTATATGTTGGTTTAAAGCTCTTTTGAATAGGCTAATGCAACCTCTTTTATAGACGATAGTTTAGAACCAATTTCACGGATGTTTTTGTCAGTTTTATTTCATGTAAAGTGGCTCAGTAATTACAGGGATATTAACCCTAAACCAGTTCAAAACAACACCTCTTCACCTCTTCATTTTCACAGTTAAAAGGCCATTTCTACTATGTAATTTCAACATTTTAAAAAACTATAAACTGTTATAATGTCATTGCAGTGGTGATGAGCTTTTTGCTGTGTTATAATGTTGTTTCCTCCTCGAAAACAGACCTTGAGTTGTGTTTTGTTTCATTCACACAAGTTTGAGTAACACTTTATTATTAGTCTGTCTACATCTCCACAGCTCAAAATGCTCCGTTCCACCTTGTGATGTCATGAAGTGGTAGTTTTCAAGTTAACAGCTCCTTTTACCTTTAGTTCAGTAAAGATTTCAAGCAATTCCAGAGCTGAAATTATCCAAATGATTCTAGTGAAGGTGTGTGGAGTTTACAAACGCAGTGGAGCACTTACTGTATTACCACATGATGACATCACAAGGTGGAACAGAGTGTTTTCAGTTTGAGAGAAAAGCTCAGCCTAAAATACGCAGGGTTTGTGTGTTAAACATGAAACAAAACACAACTCCAGGTCTGTTTATGATGAGGAAACGACATCAGAAAACAGAGTAATATGGGCGCTTGAAAAACATTTACTCAAAATTATTATTCTGTGTATTCAGTTACTTCCCAACACTATTCACTGTTTTGCTCTTCTTTGTCTTTGCAGTGCATTAAGACCTACAAGTCAGACTGGCATGTGGTGAACTACAAGTACGAGGAGTATTCCGGGGACTTCCGGCAGCTCCAGAAGTGAGTGTGCGTGGTTGTGTGTTTGGGTGTGTTTTTCAAGTATTTCCAGGTGCTTATTTCTGCCGCCTCTGCCCCGAATGTTAAGTCTGGAAGGCATCGTTATTGTAGGGAGGAGAGTTTGAAAATGTACCAGACCAAAACGGTAACAACATTAGTTAAACATTTGTAAAACTAGCAAAACGTTGTCATGTGGTTTCAAAGATTTATCACGTAAACAAGGATTAAAAACTAACACGGCCGGGTGTCATTAGTCTAAAGATTTTCAATACAACAGTCTCCTCTCTGTTATTTATTTTTATTTTTAATTTATTTATTTTTGGTTTTATTTTTATTTATTTTTGTTTTAATTTTTATTTTATTGTATTTATTTTAATTTTTTTTGTCATTTTAGTAGTTTTTTTTTTATTTATTTGAACAATACTTTTACAATAGTGGTAATGTTTTGTAATATTTTTTTATTATTTAACCTACACTACCAGTCAAAAGTCTTCTTCAGTGTTTGTCATTTTTCTTTATTTTTACTGCTTTCTCTTTTCTAAATAATGAGTTTTTCCATTGCTACGTAACTTCATATATCTTAATTCATATATTTGATTCTTCGGCTTGTATATAAAATGCAGAAATTAATAAAAATAAAGAAAAAAAATCTTTGAATACGAAGGTGTGTCTAAACTTTTGACTGGGTTTCAGGCAGATGATTCTTTCCTGATTTGAAGGACTTTGTGAGGACCTTTTCCCAGTCAAAAAACATATAATTTTTCTATACTGATGGTCAAGCATTACCGTAGCTTTACTGTCACTGTTTATCAATGTCCAAATCAGGTTTTGAAAGCTATCCATGCTGAAAATACATAACTCAGTGAGGAAGTTATGTCAGTTTTGCTTATCAAAATAATTCCACTCCTCCGTGACCCCTTTGTTTATGTCCAAATAAATGTTTTAGCTGAACTCTAGAAACAAGGAAATGGGCTCTTCAGGTTGCTCCTCTCCAACAATAGATCCATTTCCCGTGTTATTCAAAGGATAAGCAAACCTATTTCAGGCCCACTGTTGATTGCGATCATTACAACATAAGGAAAATCCCCACAATGCACAGCGTCTCCGTGTCCTTGGGCAAACCACTTTTCCATGCAACCTGGAATGCTCTTGGCAGATGTTACTCGTCATGTTAAAACGTTAGCCTAGCTTTGGCCTTGCCTGTGTTTATGGTAGCGGTCCCTCCAGAGCAAACCGGGTCTTGTAAAGGTCAAAGGTCAGGTTTAGTGTCTGGGGACGGAGACGCACTTAAGAGCTGCTGTGTTTGTTTGTTTTTTTTGGGGTTCATCGTGTAAAACTAGAAGAACTTGGAAAAACAAATTAACTGGCTTTTTATGTTCCAAAGTATAAATGATGTCTGTTTACGTGGCCTTTTACGCTATTTCAATAATCTTTCATTTCTTTCAGTAAAGTGCCCAGACCTGAGCAACTCGCCCCCCACGTTTTCGAAGTTGATGAAGATGTAGAAAAAGATGAGGTAAGAGCAAAAACTGGATAAAGAAGTGGAATAAAGTGAGTGTGACGTCACCCACAGCGTTCGGCTCCAGTCAAATGAAGCTAATCGAGGCTAGAGCAGTTATATCCGCGTAAACCCTCAGTCGTCCAGGTCTGATCCATAGCAAAAGACGAAGTTAAAATCTGTCAACTGGACAAATCGTCGTAGGAGTGAAGACGTTTCTGAAGAAGCGGCTTGGATGAGCAGCGAAACGTCTTCAATCCTACAACGATTTGTCCAGTTGACAGATTTTAACTTCGTCTTTTGCGATGCTAGCAGTTATAGCAGTTCAATTCCATATTTGGAATTCCAACCGTGAGTGTTATACCAACCAAAGAGCCAATCAGGAGTGAGGCTGATGAAGGTAAAGCCCTTTCAGAGAGCATGCACTTAGTAACGCCAATCAAACCTGTTGCTAAAGCCGCCGGGAGCAACCTCAGGGAAAGAAGGCGCCTGATTTGTTTGTTATAATGTTGATACCTTACTTTACAGACACAAAAGCAAAATAAAAACACCAGGATCATGTGGAGCGGGTTAATACAAACATTTTAAGACCAAAAGGACGCCAGTTATAAAGAGAGGGGCCACAGTTTTTCAATAGAAATTGAATTGGAGCCAGAGTCGACGGAGCTGGAAGCGTTCTATTAATTTCTATTGTAACACAGTGGCTAGCAGGTTAGCTATGTCCATTTATATACACAGTCTATGGGTAAGACAAATAGCACAAAACAATACTTCCCCAAAACGTTTCGAAATTATCTTAGTTGGTTTGTCTGCGCTGTGCTGTTGTTGTTGCCATAGCGATAGCAACTTCTCCCCCAAGCTCGACTCTAAAATAAGATTATAACGAAAATTTACTCGCCTAATTATTTTAACTCCCAACACTCCAATTACCTCCCCGCTTTATCCTACAAGAAATCTTTGCCTAATTTCATGTTCTGCTCTCAAAGTGTGTACCGCGCTGTCTGCTTCGTGACGTTAGCTGCATTTTAAGAGCGCATCCTTTCTCAGTAATTACCAGCTTCGGGCATTGATTCAACAGAAAGCTTGTGACCTTTTATAGGACAGATTATCTTTGCCAAAAATCCCATGAGAATAAAAAAGTGCATTGTTGAACTTAATGAAGTGGATTTCTCTCAAGAGTGAAAGAAACTGTCGATTTGGTGTCAGGATTATCATGGTCAAAGTAATTGGGATTAAAGGGTCCGTATTACGCCTGGAGTTGTGTTTTGTTTCATTCACACATGTTTAACACACAAACAAACCTGCATATTTTAGGCTGAGTTCTTCTCTCAAACTGAAAACACTCTGTTCCACCTTGTGATGTCATCATGTGGTGATACAGGAAGTGCTCTGCTGTGTTTTTAAGCTCCATACACGGTCACTAGAATCATTTGGATCATTTCAGAACCTGGAATTGCCACTTATCTCTACTGAACTAAAGGTAAAAAGGAGCTGTTAACTTGAAAACTACCACTTCATGACATCACAAGGTGGAACAGACCGTTTTGAGCTTTGGAGATGCACAGACTAATAATAAAGTTACTCAAACATGTGTGAATGAAACAAAACACAACTCCAGGTCTGTTTTTGAGCAGGTAACAACATTATAACATGGTTTAAACCTCAATTTTGTCAATTTTGCATAATATAACACTTTTAACGATTATATAAGGATAATTTTCAAAGTTGCCCACGGGTTAAAAAGGTTCAGGATATATGATTAACTATCATTTTATTATCATGAATAAGTTCCATATTTAAACAGCTGTTATAGTACTTTTTTGTTATAAGTCAGAGGTGTCAAACTGATTTTCACAGAGGGCCACATCAACAAAATGGTTGCTCTCAAAGGGCCAGATGTAACTGTAAGATAAATGTAACCAAATGTTTTAATCTTGTTAATTAATCGTTTCTATATTTATTACTTATTCGAGTTCCAAATATTGCATATGGATTTGCATAGATATGAAAAGATTTCTGTGTAAATGTGGATTTCCTGATAAACTGATATTTTAAGACAGTCATACCTTTTAATTTACTTTGTCACGGGCCACATAAAATGACATGGCGGGCCAGATTTTGCCCATGGGCCTTGGGTTTGACACATGTGTTACAAGTGAAAAGAACAGTGGTCGGGAAGAAAACACTGTCAACCTTTTGCTATCACGATAAACAATATTATTGTTTATCGTCCCGTCCCGAATGCTAATCTAACCTCCAAATAGTCTGCGTAAAGAAGTGGAACGCGGCGGCTAGCGGGTTAGCTCTGTCCATTTATATATACAGTCTATGAACCTCCCATTGGTCCTAAAACCTGCCTCCAACATTTTAAACCAACTCCTTCAGCGTCTTCAACTTTGTACATGTTTTTGCCATTAAACGAGGCTAAAGAACGCCGGCTTATGTAATTAATTAGGTTCTGTTTGCACCCCTGTTTCTCAGGACACGGCCTCCCTTGGATCCCAGAGAGGAGGAGTGTCCAAACATGGCTGGCTGTACAAAGGAAACATGAACAGCGCAATCAGTGTTACGATGAGGGTAGGTTCACACAGTCCTGTTGTAAGTGTCGCTATTAAAATCATGTACAATATAATCTGCAGTGAACTAAGAAAGGTTGATATTGGTGTATTTCCAGTTTTCCATTTTTGAGCAGCAAAACCGCTAAAAGCCTCTTTCCTGTCTCAGTTTTGGTACGGCTCGTCCTTAGCCTTGTGCAGTTATGTGATCTGGTGTTAAATGTTCCAGGTTTAAAAAGCAGGTGAGGGATTCTGGCAGTTTTTGAAGTAGAGACATTTCATACAGAGCTGTTGCATCATTTCTAATAAATTTGTGCTTTTTTCAATATGATACGCATTAAAAGTGGTGGAAGCAGTGCTCAATATTGTTACTTAAGTAAACGTGCAGATACTGGAGCAGAAAAATACTGATGTTAAAGTAAAAGTATCATGTGAAAAAAGTCTACTGAAGTAAAACTATTAAATTATCTGTTTAAAAATGCACTTAAAGAGTAAAAAGTAGATAGAAAAAGTAGTAGATTGCATATTTTGTGGTTTTATAAAGGTTAAATGTAGTGATTTTGATACAGATGTGTGCAGAATTTTGAACAATTGAATCTATAATCCTTTATTTGTATATTTTTATTTGCTCAAACTATGAACGTGTTAAAAATAAACCCTCAGCTTTTTCAGCAAAGTCTCATACTAGCAGAAAAATACTTATACTTTTCAGTCCTGTTCAAAAATGTAGTGCAGTAAAAGGAAAAAATGTCCACTGTAAGAAGTACTGAAGTAAAGTACAGATACCTAAAATGTTTACTTAAATACAGTACTCCTTTACGTTCCACCACTGCACATTGCGTAGCTAACAATATGTACAAAATGGTTAAAAGTTCAAAGGTCACTTAGCAAACAATGGGACGTTATAAACCCTGCTGTTTCCAGCTGTCAGCACGACCCTCACCCCCGTCTGAAACTGGAAATTACTTTGCTGAAAGACGTTAACTAATAGAAGTGATTTGTTTTGGTCCCTAAACACATATGGAAAACTGGCATTCACTTTCATTGCACCCTTGAGCTTTCCCATGCCCTGTTATGGTATTTTTAGAGCCAGAGGGACCATTGGGATGTTTACGTTGTCTGTTTCCACCCTGCAGTCTTTTAAGAGGCGGTACTTCCATCTGGCTCAGCTGGGAGACGGCTCCTATAATCTGAACTTCTACAAAGACGAGAACACGTCCAAAGAACCCAAAGGAACCATTTTCTTAGACTCCTGCATGGGGGTCGTGCAGGTAAAGGTCAAATGTAAAAGCAGCAGTTGTGGCAGGTAATGTTTTGAGGCTGGGTTAGCTCTGAACGTAGCTGCGTTTAGTCATTTCAGTTTCAAAATTTAAGCTGATTTAATCAAAACAATTGGCTCGGTGAAAGCGAAGCTAGCTCGCCGTGTCTCAAAGCTTATGCTAACTTAAAAAAAACAAGTAAAATATAACACAAACAGCCTTTTAAAATGCAAATTAAATGTAGAATACTTTGAAAATATTGGCAGAACTTATCGGCCATCGCTTGCTCTGGATTCTAAACAATCGTATCAGCATCGGCCATAAAAACAAATGAAAAATCTCAGTCAATCTCTAACGTATATAGGGTTTTGACCGTAGATACAACAAGAGAATGCACTGGTCAGAGCTGGGATCAGACCCTCAAACACTGTGAGAGACCCCCCCATATTAACTAAACCATATTCTTTCTGTATTATGAAGTAGTTATGACATTTACCAGTCTTAGAAGCTTTATACATGTAGCAAAAGTGAGCTATGGCTAACACAATCTTGTTTATATGTTAGAAAATAAAGTCTATATTCAAAAGTAATAGAACGATCATTTCTGTGTGATTCCTCAGTCGTCCAGCAAAAGAAAAGTATAAAATCTGTCAACTGGAGTGACAACGTTTGCCTCTGATCCAAGTTCTGGTCAGATTCCTGCTGGACACTGCCTTATATCTGTCTGAAGGGAGGAGCTAACTACACTGAAACTAAAAATACCTATTGTTCACAGTTTGTGTTTGTAGGCTAGGACTATTTTGCTGCCCTAAATGTGCACTGTGCCTGAGCCATTCAAGCCTCTAATGAGTGATTTCACACCTAGCGGCTTGGATGAGCAGCCAAACGTCTTCACTCCTACAGCGTTTTATCCAGTTGACAGATTTTATACTTTTCTTTTGCGATGGATCAGACCTGGACGACTGAGGGATTACACAGATATATTCAAAAGTAATGGAAAGATAATTAAACTTTTGTGTAATCCTGATTTTCTCTGGTCTTGTAGAACAGCAAAGTGCGGCGCTTTGCTTTTGAGCTGAAAATGCAGGACAAAAGCACGTTCTTGCTGGCCGCAGACAGCGAGGCGGAGATGGAGGAGTGGATCAGCACTCTCAACAAAATCCTCCACAGCAGTTTCGAACAGGCCATGCAAGAGAAGAGAAACGGAGACATACACGATGGTGAGGAAGGACTTTTGTTTATATCACAATCAATGTCTTTCCAACTTACAGCCAAGGATGTTTTTGTATCTGAAATAAACAACGTTGCCTTCACTATGAGAGGTAATTATGTAGATATACGCTACTAGAAAAAAGTTTGGACACACCCTCTCATTCAATGTGTTTTTTTCTTTATTTTTACTCCTAGTCCAGTTCCAAGTTTAGTCCCAGATTAGTCCCAGTTTAGACCCAGTTTAGTCCCAGTCAAGTCCCTGTTTAGCCCCAGTTTAGTCCTTGTTTAGCCCCAGTTTAGTCCTTGTTTAGCCCCAGTTTAGTCCTTGATTAGCCTCAGTTTAGTCCCTGTTTAGCCCCTGTTTAGCCCCAGTTTAGCCCCAGTTTAGTTCCTGTTTAGCCCCAGTTTAGTTCCTGTTTTGCCCCAGTTTAGTCCCTGTTTAGACCCTGTTTAGTCCCAGTTTAGTCACTGTTTAGTCCCTGTTTAGCTCCAGTTTAGTCCCAGTTTAGTCCCTGTTTAGACCCTGTTTAGTCCCTGTTTAGCCCCAGTTTAGTCCCTGTTTAGTCCCAGTTTAGACCCTGTTTAGTCCCAGTTTAGCCCCAGTTTAGTCCCTGTTTAGTCACAGTTTAGTTCCAGTTTACTCCCTGTTTAGTCCCTGTTTAGTCCTTGTTTCACCCCTGTTTAGACCCTGTTTAGACCCAGTTTAGTCCCAGTTTAGTCCCAGTTTAGTCCCTGTTTAGACCCAGTCTAGTCCCAGTTTAGACCCTGTTTAGACCCAGTTTAGTCCCAGTTTAGTCCTATCATTCTATGTTTTTTTTCTACATATTCTTTCTACATTTTATATACACACAGAAGACATCAAATATATGAAGATATATGGAATTATAAGAAAAAAAGTGAAATAACTAATACATATTTAAATTATCTGCAGAGCGTATGGGCCATGTTTTGTTCTGGATTCTAAAAAATTGATATCGGCATTTGCCATGAAAAAAAACATATCACTCCACCTCTATATTATATTGTGATGTGTGAATGTGTAAGTCTATGTTTAAGTCTGATATAACTGAATCTTCTAACTCTGTGTTGATCCTTCCAGCAGACGAAGAACATGGAAAAGCAGACGCCTCATCCGGAAGTTTTCAGGACAGCTTTCAGGTAATGTGTTTTTCCCATCTGAAGTGAGATGTTTGCGACCACACAGAGCCCACATGGATTCGTTGTTTAGGCCCTTGTAGCTGTTGAAGTGCTTGGTCTATGGAGCAGAATTCCCTTATGGTGCAAACGCAACAAACACCTGGTAAAGTGTGTTTAGACTCCATAAATCGAGAGCTGCGATAAAAACAGCAAAACATAGTGTGTGGTGGAAGAAGGACTCCATTTTGTTGCTTAAAAGGCCCATATTGTGATGTTTTCTGATCTGTTTTAATGTTGTTGCTTCATCACAAACAGACCTGGAGTTGTGTTTTGTTTAATTCACATGTTTAACACACAAACCCTGCAGATTTAGGCTGACAGAAAACACTCTGTTCCACCTTGTGATGTCATCATGTGGTAATACAGGAAGTGCTCCACTGTGTTTTTAAACTCCAAACACCTTTAGTTCAATCTTGATTGAACTAAAGGGAAAATTTGAAAACTACCACGTCATGACATCACAAGGTGGAACAGAGCGTTTTGAGCTTTGGAGATGTTATAGAGTAATAATAAAGTGTTACTCAAACATGTGAATGAAACAAAACACAACTCTGTCTGTTTTTGAGCAACAACATTTTAACATGGCGAAAAAATAAAAAAAAATGACCTAAGTAAAAGTATTTAAGTACCCGTTTAAAAATGTACTTAAAGAGTAAAAAGTAAAAGTATTTCACACAAGTGTTGTTCCTTTTAAGTGTAAATGTAGTGATATAGATTCAAAATGAGACATATTTTGTTCAACAGTAACAATATGAACCAATTTCTTCATTTTCTTTGTGAATTTTGTGTATTTGTTTTTGTTTTGCTCAAAGCTGAAGCTTGAACTCTTGAACTTTAGTCAGGATGTTTCCACGAACATGGTAAAAATAACCCCTCAAATCATATGAAAAGTACTTTTACTTTTCAGTCCTGTTCCAAAATGTAGTGGAGTCTATACTATACAAATACTGCTCTGAAATGTACTGAAGTAAAAATAAAAAGTACTCACTGTAAAATGTACTTAAGTAAAGTACAGATACCTAAAATTCCACTTAAGTACAGCAGTTTAGTACTTGTACTTCGTTACCTTTCACCACTGGATTAGAATAAATGTCACTTACGATGCATTTTCTGCTGGTTCAGTTGAGTTATGGGTCATGAATTATTTAGTACTTGGGCATAAGTGAGATGAGATGTGTTTGTGTCAATACTGACTGAGGGGAAATGCACTACAAGCTTCTACTTCTAATTAGTGCTGTCTATAATCTAAATGTGCCATGTAAAACAAATAACATTCATGTGATTATTTCATAAACTGTAAAAGTTTTATATTACACAAAATTGACTCTTGGGAGCTTTAATCCATGTTCTAACGCTGTTTCCTCCTCAAAAACAGACCTGGAGTTGTGTTTTGTTTCATTCACACATGTTTGAATAACACTTTAGTATTAGTCTATAACATCTCCAAAGCTCAAAATGCTGTGTTCCACCTTGTGATGTCATCAAGTGGTAGTTTTCAAGTTAACAGCTCCTTTTACCTTTAGTTCAGTAGAGATTAGCAATTCCAGAGCTGAAATTATCCAAATGAATCTAGAAATGAAGGTGTGTGGAGTTTAAAAACACAATGGAGCACTTCCTGTATCACCACATGATGACATCACAAGGTGGAACGGAGTGTTTTCAGTTTGAGAGAAGAACTCAGTGTAAATATGCAGCGTTTGTGTGTGTTAAACATGTGTGAATGAAACAAAACACAACTCCAGGTCTGTTTGCGATGAGGAAACAAATAGTAGCATTCCAACCGCAAGTATCATAGCAACCAAAGAGCCAATCTGGAGCGAGGCTGTTGAAGGTAACGCCCTCTCTTGCCCGTACCGCAGGTTTGGCACGCTGCTTAGTAACGCTGTCAATCAAACATGTTGCTAACACTAACAGGAGCGACCTTGGGGAATGAAAGTGTCCAATTTGTCTGTTTTTAATGTTCATATTTTGATTTACAGATACAATAGTGAAATAAAAACCTCAGGATCATGTAGAGGGTTAATACGAACATTTAAGACCAAAATGACGAGTCTGACAGCAGCAGTTACAGAGAGGGGGGACACAGTTTTTCAATAGAAAGTGAGTTGAAGCCAGAGTCTATGGAGCACGTTAACTATGTCCATTTTTATACAGTCTATGGTTACATCCCTCACATTTAACACTAACGACAGGACACTTCACTGAATCTAACACAGTTCAAATGTAATATAAACAATAAATAAAAAATAACTCAATGTATTTTTACAGACGGCCAGAGACATTGAGTCTAAAATGAAAAGTGAAGCTCGACTCAAGCTGTTCACTCTCGACCCAGACACACAGGTAATGAGCTCATACAACACCAACGCAACTTCGTCCCTGTCTCTGATGTTATTTTTACAAACCAATTTTTCATTTCAGAAACTAGACATCTCCGGGATCGAGCCAGACATACGGCAATTTGAAGAAAAGTTCGGGAAGAGAGTGCTGGTCAGCTGCCACGACCTCTCGTTCAACTTGCAGGGCTGCGTGGCCGAGAACGACGAAGGGCCCACCACTAATGTACGTTTCACTTCATCTGTAAAACCAACAAACCCGACTACAGGGGGCAGAGTTGAGGGTTTTGAAGTCGTTCCGGGGATCGCTCACAGTTCAGACGGCCCATTTGGCTCGACCTCGGAGAAATGGGTGTCGTTAGCTGGCAGCCCGGACCGCCGGTTGCCGTGGTAACTGGCTTTAGACCTCACAACACCACCCGACCGCCACAACCGCCATCACCAACACACCAGCCTGACGTCGGTTTCCTGCTGTCAGTTTCCAAGCCCTGTGTCTATCTGTGTTCCAGCTATTAGCGCACATAATGGCTCTGTGTAACGGGAACGTGTTGTTTTATTTATTTATTTATTTATTTCAATGTTTTATTTATACATGGAGAGCCCATCGAGAGCACTCAGACTCCTCTTCATGGGCGCCCTGTTCAAATATAAAAAAAAAAACAAAGTACACAAGTCCATTTAAAACATTAAAAACAGAAGCAGGTGTGAGTATAAATGCTCATCTCCAGATTATTAAAGTGCATTTGTCGCACCAAAGTTTCCAGTTTTGCATGTCCTTGAAATATGTTCCATTTTTGGGGAAGCAAAACAGCCAAATCTCCTTTTTCGCATATCAGTTCTGCTGCAGCTCGTCCTTAGACTTAGACGATCATGCGTAGGCCTGTCATGATAATTACTATATCTTTTCTTTTCATTTCGTTTTCATTTTTTTTTTTTTTTTTCGTGCAGATTAATGAACACAAGAAGTTAATATACATGTATCCAGTTCACATTTCTCATATATTTTTTTTCTTATTTAAGCTCGAAAAGGAGTGGGAAGAAGAGAACGTATTAAATCCCGCTCCTGTGTTCCATTCCACATCAACTTAATATGTTTTGGGGCTCAATATTTATCATGGGTACTTTTTCTCTGCAATAGTGGGGAGTTTTTTGCCATTTTTATGTAATAAGGTAAGATTTGAGCTGTAGAACGTAAACAAAGTAACTCCTATGGCTAATTATTATCGCTCCATTCTGCTATTTAGTAGTTGCAGTTCAGGCTTTTTAATGGGACTTTTTATTTTCTATTTCCTGGTTTGTGTCAGTCATAAAGTCGTTTCAGTCTTATTAGTTATTGGAATATTTCTCCGTTTTGATATAGCTTCAAAATATATTATGTCATGTGCAACAAATAAGTGAGATATTCAGGCAATCTATCAAGTTTTCACTTTATAAATACATTTGGAGCCAGGTTCCACGTTTGAAATTCCGAGCGCGAGTATCATAGCAACCAAAGAGCCAATCCGGAGCGAAACTGTTGAAGGTAACGCCCCTTCCCACCTGCACCGCTAGTTTAGCACAGAGCGGGCACTTAGCAACGCTGTCAATCGAACCTGTTGCTAACGCTGACGGGGAAAGAAGGCAACTTTATACAAATAGCGATGGTTAACCTGCTTTTTCATGGAGAGGACAGTGATGGGTTTGAAAGATACATTACATACATGGCCCATTTCTAAACAGAAGAAGTGCAATAGAGACGATTTATATACTTTCTGTTTCTTTTCTTTAGTTAGCTCCTTCCTTCAGATCAATATAAGGCAGCGTCCATCAGTAATCTGACCAGAACTGAAGAAGCGGCTTGGACGAGCAGCCAAACATCTTCACTCCTACCACTTTTTGTCCAGTTGACAGATTTGAATCTTTCTTTCACTATATTTCATTTCTAATCGCTTTCCCTGCCTCTCTCCTCCTCGTTCCCAAAGGTGGAGCCGTTCTACGTCGTCCTGTCTTTATTTGACGTCCAGAACGGCAGAAAGATCTCCGCCGATTTCCACGTGGACTTGAATCACCCCGTAGTCCGACAGATGACCGGTTCAGGTTTGGGGCCAGATATTCAAATCAACGGGGATCCTCGCGCGCTCCCGGAAGCAGCTCTGCAGTATCCAAAACAAGGCGTGTTCTCGGTCACGTGCCCACACCCAGAAATCTTCCTAGTTGCGAGGATTGAGAAAGTTCTGCAGGGAGGAATCACCCACTGCACTGAACCTTATATGAAGAGCTCAGATTCAACAAAGGTAAAAAAAACAAACATTATATACTTTATCATAATCGCATTAGGTTGGCTTATTGTTTTGTAATGTTGTTTCCTGTTTGTTAGATTGCACAGAAGGTTTTGAAAAATGCCAAGACGGCCTGCAGCAGACTTGGACAGTACAGGATGCCTTTTGCCTGGGCTGCACGGTGAGTTTTCGCAAAATGTTTGATTATTTCTGCATTAACAATAGTGTCTTTAAATCCATTTTTAACTGGAGTCAATCCAGACCGACACTGTTCCGCTCGCACCACTGTCAATCAAACCTGTGGCTAACGCTAGTGGGAGCGACCTCGGGGAAAGAAGACGCCTGATTTATTTTTTTATTAACGTTCATGTCTTGATTACGGACACAATAGTGAAATAAAAACACCAGGAGAGACAATTTTTCAATGTAAACTGAATTAGAGCCAGAGAGTCAATGGAGCCGGAAGCGCGTCCATGCTCACTTCCTATTTTTTGAACTTGTCTAGCAGGTTAGCTACGTCCATTTATATATACAGTCAATGGTTGCTACCTGTTTATTGCAAATTGATGAGTAACAGTCTTTTGTTAATGGATAATGCCAAAATAAAGGAATATTTGAGCTTTTAATAGAGTTTTGGTCTCATTTATATGGAAACAGGCGCTAGAAATATCTTTTTAAAATTGGTATCGTGCGGTACTACCAACCCCTACAACTATATTTTGTATTCAAATCCTTAAAGTAGTCACCCTTTACTTTACATTGGATCATATCTGGACAGCTGAGGGATCACACAGACGCCGTTTGCTTTGTCGAAAAGTATTTAGTAGTTATTTAACTTCCTTTCCTACATAATTCCATATATCTTGCGTCATATATTTGATTTCTTCTGTTTGTATATAAAATGTAGAAAAAAAATCTCCAAACTTTTAACAGGTGGTGTAATTTAGACACTTTTTACTGCATTTTTTTCATACTTGTTAAAGGTTAATTAGCGATTAGCACGTGGTTTATAAGCACACAAATTACATAACACTGACTGAGTTTTTTTACTGATGCTAATAGAAATCCTGTGTGCAGTGGGATAGACAGAAATATAACTCATAAAACTGCTAAAAATAAATGTTTAAAATATAATATGTGTTTTTATCTTTACGTTGATCTAATATAACATTTTGAGGGGTAACATTTGGATGTATCAGTGTCACTTATGGGTTTAGCTGGTGCGTTTGCTGCCTGAGGTACATCGTAAACGGTCACATTTTTATATAGCGCTTTTCCAGCTTTAAGACTCAAAGCGCTTTACATCAAGGAACCACTCACACATTCACACACAAATGTACACACACACTCTCCCAACCGAGCTACTGTCGCCCCACTGATCTGTTTTTTTTTTCATTCTCATTTTTCCATTTGTGTTGCGTGCCAGATCAATAATTGTAGCTCTGACCAAAGAATATTGACCAGTGTTGTTCCAATTACACTCAACACAGTTAATTCATTTTTGTAGAGAGATACACTGACCGACAAAGCTAAATTAATAATGATAATGTCTATGTCCAAAATATCATCAACGATTATATTTTTATACCTTGTAGTTTCAGTTTTTGTTTGTTGTTGTTTATGTAAAGCTCTTTCGGCAGCTTAAGTTGTGTTTTAAATGTGCTATATAAATAAAATTGAATTGAATCTTATAGATGTATGTGGGAGTTTGAGGGGTGTCGACAGGGGGAAAAAAGGGCCTAGAACTGGACCCTCTTCTTATTAATTTATTATAGGGGGGGCCATGTGGCACTTCTTACCCCGGGCCCTCAAATTTCTGCCGACGGCCCTGGATTTTTGTATATTTTCACTATTACTAGCTTGTTCCTAATTTGTCACGCCTGATTTGAAATACATTTATTTCATCTTGATATTCCCTGACTTCTAAGGTGTTTTCTTTCTCCTGCAGCCCTGTATTCAAAGACGCATCTGGAACCTTGGACAAAAGCACTCGGTTTTCCGCTCTCTACAGACAGGACAGCAGCAAGTTGTCAGACGAGGATATGTTCAAACTCCTCACTGACTTCAGGAAGTAAGAAAGTTCAGAAAGGGCTTTGTTTTATCCTCACAAATTTTTCTCAAAAAAGATCTCAGATAGAATAACAGTTACTTGCTCTGCAGACCGGAGAAAATGGCCAAGCTTCCTGTGCTTTTGGGCAACTTGGACGTGACAGTCGACAGTGTTGCTCCGGATGTAACAAGTAAAAGATTTAAGTTATGTTTAGCTGCACTTAGGCCTGTCACGATAACACAGTGTGAAGTTCGACTGAAACTATCGCTGAAGTAAATATAGACGATAAACGATAATACTGAAACTAACAAGCGCATTTAAAGGTCCTATATTACACAAAAAACACAACTCCAGGTCTGTTTGTGATGAGGAAACTACATTAAAACATATAGTAGATCAGAAAATAGTGTAATATGGGCCATTTAAGCACTAACTTTGGTGTAATGAGTTATTTAGTTATTAATTCAAACTATTACGGCTTAAATCTTATCATACAGCCAAAAAATAACCAAAAATTCTCCCGTAGTGCAAAGAAAAACTGCACATTATAAATACTGACCCCAAAAATCTTGTTCCAGCTTCCATATTGTTAACGTTAAATCGATATACTGATTATACTGACAGGCCTAGTTCCACTTTATATATTTTTTATATTCTGTACAATTCTATTTTTTGTTGTTTCTAGATTGCGTTACTCCTTCGTACATCCCCGTGAGGAACTTTGAGGGAAATGGACCCAGCAGTGCTTTGCTCGAAGTTGAAGAATTCGTCCCATGCATCGCCAAATGTTCCCAACCATTTACCATCTACAAAAACCACCTTTATGTCTACCCCAAACATCTCAAATACGACAGCCAGAAGTCATTTGCCAAGGTACTTTTTGCGCTATTTAAGTTCAAATCTCCTCTCATGGTCTAATCTAGTTTAATCGGACTTATTGTGCTTGTGTCGCTCTATAGTTATAATCTCTGACACCTGTGGATCATTATGCTGTGATTTACACATTTTAAATCCATCTAAATCCAATGACTTAATAAAAGAAACAATTGCGCTGACTTCTGCGTTAGAAAACTGCAGTGCCCAATGGGAGCCAGGGGTGTAGCAGCAAATTCTGAGGCCTAGATAAAAATCATCTTGAGGTGCCTGCAATTTATATAGTCTTATGAAAAATGCATATTACAGACTTAATGAGGGGCCTCTCCCTGCACCGCGTCCTGGGAAAACAGTACCCTTTACCCCGCCAGTCCAACGTCCCTGATGGGAGCTGTAAACGTCATGACAACAAAGCGCTGTGTAGCTGTTGGCGCCCCCTATGGAAAGCAGCACATCACACTAGCGAGCAGCCCATTTTTTTTCTTTTTGCGCCAAAATGACTACACAACGCTGCCAAATCCCACGCGTATAATTGATTAGGAAAATAAAATTAAAAGTACGGAGCAGTGGCGTGTGAAAACGGGGATTGAGCAGGAAAATGGCGTCTTGAAATTAAGAGATTAAAGATTACTCAAACGCAAACAAATCACTCCAAAAACAACTTCGAAGGAGAAACAATTACAACACGGTTAAGAGCTCTGAAAAATCCATTTTGTAGAATAGGTCTGCTGTTAAAGTTATAATCTTTTTATTGGCACGCATTCTCAGATTTTTTTTCTTTTTTTGTTAGGCGTTATAACAACTGGCAGCTTAAGCTCTGGCATTATCCTCAGGCAGAGCAGCAGTGTCTGACTAAAACATTAATTTAAAACCAACCTATTTTTCCTCTCTGACCTCCATTTTAAACGGGAGCTGGCGAACTTTGAAATATTTTCCTACCTTCTGTTGAAGCTAATGGGTTTGTGGACTGGACAAAGGGTTAGAATAGAGAGAGTGTCTGGCAGCAAATTGGTTCTGGGCCAAAAAACGACTCCCGCGTTTCAGATGTAATGTGCATTTGCCTTTTCAACCTTCTGTCCAGGCAAGGAACATCGCAGTGTGCATAGAATTTAAAGACTCTGATGAGGACGAAGCACAGCCGCTAAAGGTCAATCTCTATTATGTAACACGACGTTTAATTCTGAATATAAACCTCAAAATGGAGCTAATCTAATAACTTCTAATAACTGGTGTTTCTTACAGTGTATTTATGGACGTCCAGGAGGCCCCCTCTTCACGAAACAGGCCTACGCAACTGTTCTTCACCACCAGCAGAACCCAGAGTTTTATGACGAGGTTTGTATGTTTGTACACGCAGATTAAAGATCGTATATTTGTATTAGAGGTTTAATGTCTTACCCTGGAACACAGTAATATGCGCTAAAGTGGGAATTGAACCAAAAACCTCATGATTCCCACTACTGCGCCGATCGGTTCAGTTGATATCCTGTTTTGGACATGTAAACTGATGTGATAAGACTATTTACTGGTTGTAGTTGGCCCTGAAATGTGTTCTGTCGTAATCTGTTATGTAACATTTGGATCAGTTTTATTTTAGTTTAGTTTAAAGGAAATAAATGCTAATAAAATCCCTAATAAAAATGATAAATGCCCCCTGGACGCCTCTCTGGGGAGGTGCTCCGGGCATATCCCACCGGGGGACACGCTGGAGGGACTATGTCTTAGCTGGCCTGGGAACGCCTTGGGGTCCCACCGGAGGAGCTGGAGGATGTGTCCAGGGTGAGGGAAGTCTGGGAGTCCCTGCTTACACTGCTGCCCCCGCGACCCAGTTCCGGATAAGCGGGAGAAAATGGATGGATGGAATTATATTTTTATGTTTTATAGATGTATGTGGTAGTTGCAGGGGAGATGACAAAGGGGAGACAAATGGGGTTTATTGTCCCGGGCCCCAGGGTTTTAGTCTTAGGAGCCCAGAATTAGACCCTCTTCCTGTTCATTTATAATAAAAGGGGGGGCCGATGTGATGTTTCTTGCCCCGGGCCCCCAAATCTCTGTTGACGGCACTGTGTAGTTGTATATTTTCACTATTACTATCTTGTTCCTCATTTGAAATACACTTTTGACTTATAATCCCATTAGTCTGAGGTGTTTTCAAAGCTTTAACCGCATTCAGAAAACCAACCTCGGGATATTTTTCACCCTGTTGTAGATAAAAATTGAGCTTCCCACTCAACTACACGAGAATCACCATCTCCTCTTCACGTTTTATCATGTGAGCTGTGACAGTAACAGCAAGAAGAGAGACCTGATAGAGACTCCAGGTAGATCAGCGCACATTTACACGCTACTGTTCTGCTTCCGCTCTTTTGTATTTGACTTTGTCTTTATCACAGTGGGCTCCGCGTGGCTGCCTTTGCTCCGAGACGGGAGGGTTATTATGAACGAGCAGCTCTTGCCTGTTGCTGCCAATCTGCCTGCTGGGTATCTAAGCTCCCAGGACGCTGTCACCAAGGTATAAAAAAGTTACGGTTTTGGTCCATTACTGCTGCTTTGTTTTGTTCTTTTATAGTTTTTATAAGACGTACTGGTACCATAGATTGTGTCAAGATGTGGACTAAGCGAGTGTGACGTCACCCACAGCGTTGAGCTCCAGTCAAATGAAGCTCATCGAGGCTTTAAACCGTGTTCTAATGCTGTTACCTCCTCAAAAACAGACCTGGAGTAGCGTTTTGTTTCATTCACGCTTTATTATTAGCCAGTCTGCATTTTCTTCAAAGCTCAAAATATTATATCTAGGCTCCCAGGATGCTGTCATCAAAGTATAAGACGCATTCACTTCTGGCTAATCGTTAACTTGCAGAGGAAATTTTATTAGCTGCGACCAAATTGCAAAATCGAAAAAGCTTTTATGACAATTCCAAGCGAATTAGATCAGTGTTAAAATGTGATCTCTAAATCCAAAATTCAATAGTTTCTGATTACTCCCTTGTGCAGTTACTTTGACACTCGGCTTCTATTGATTGGTGTAAAATTCACTTAATTATAAAGTTAACTGTAACATTTTGCTCACAACTTTTTAAAGAGAACAAAAAGTATATATGAAACTGCTTTAAAATTAACTTTCAAATACTTACCAGTGTTTCCCATAGATTTTGAGTTTTGTTTTGGGGTTTTTTTGGCTTCTAATTCAATTATTTAATCTAATTCGATTTGTGTAAACACTGTCTTACTGTCATTTTTGAGCTGTGTAGTTTATGATTTCACAATTAGCAAGAACAAAAACAGGCTGGATTGTATCAGCATAACAAAATTTGACTGTGGGGGGGGATTTTAGACTATGTGGGGCCGCCATAGTCTTCTTTATTAATGGAAAACACTGCTTACAATAGAAGGATATTGTTTATTAGCATACTGGCTTTTAGCATACTATTGTTTTCCCGGTTTAGATTTAGGTTTGAGGATGTAATTATAAATAGGAAATGATAACTGTAAGCATTCTTCCTGTCCAGGGGTTATTTAGTTTATATATTGTATTTATATATTACTTGTCTGTTTATTTGAAGCACTCAGGCTCAGAAATCAAATGGGTCGACAGCGGAAAACCTTTGTTCAAAGTCTCCACTCATCTCGTCTCCACAGTGTACACTCAGGTCTGCGTTCTGCTTTTTGTATCTCTGTCTCTACATCAAATTTAAATACATAAACTCTTCAAAATGTCCTGCTGAAACTGCATTTTCTCCCCAGGATCAACATTTGCACAACTTTTTTCACCACTGTCAAAAGATGAACTTATCAGAGCACGGTTTAGAGGGCGAGCTGGTCAAATACCTCAAGGTAAATATACTTCTTCAATAGCGTTTAAAGCAAAATGGTCCTCGCTAATATGGAAAATTTCAATGATTTAAATCTGCTTGTAGAGTCTTCATGCGATGGAGGGGCACGTCATGGTCAACTTCCTCCCGACGATTATCAACCAGTTGTTTTGTGTTTTAACCAGAGCCACACATGAGGATGTAGCTGTTAACGTGACGAGGTAGTTATTTTTATCATAAACTTTTGTCTTGTTTCAGTAGCCAGATACAGTAAAATCAGACTTATTCTACAAAATGGACTTTTCAGAACTTTCAGCCATGTTATAGTTTCTTCTCACTGAGCCTCTGAAGTTGTTTTTGGAGTGATGAATGTTTGAGTTTGATCTTTAATTGCTTATTTTCAAGACGCCATTTTGCCGATCAATCCGTTTTCTCCTCCATCGGCACTTCTCCAGTTGTATTTTCTTAATCGATGATACTCGTAGGATTCGGTATAGATAAACACAATTTGGCTGCCTGCTAGTGCGATGTGCAGCTGTCCATAGGGGGCGCCAACAGCATGCAGCGCTTGTGATGATGTTTACGGCGACATCAGCTCCCATTGGACACCGCTATTTTGTAACATGAAAGTCAGTGGATTCATTTCTATTATTAAGATGTTTTAGATAAATATTGAGATTTAAAATGTCCAAATTATAGCTCATCGAGGCTAGCAGTTATAGGTGGCAACCGTCCCGCTGGTTTAGTAGGGAGCGGGTGCTTAGTAACGCTGTCAATCAAACCTGTTAAAGCTAGCGGGAGCGACCTTGGCGAAAGAAGGCACCGGATTGGTCTGTTATTAATGCTCATATCTTGATTCACTGACAAAATTGCAAAATCAAACCCCCAGGATCATGTAGAGCGGGTTAATACGAACATTTAAGACCAAAATGACGAGTCTCACTTCAGCAGTTACAGAAACGGGTGGCAGTTTTTCAATGTAAAGTGAATTAGAGCCAGAGTCGATGGAGCCAAAACACTTCCTGTTTTGAACACAGCGACTAGCGGGTTAGCTCTGTCCATTTCTATATACAGTCTATGCTTTGAACACTGCAGGCGGTGGATAAATGCTGTTCCCCAGTGTGGAGACAGCACATTTCTTCAGTGTAGAGTGAACCAAAACCTGCCGTCTCTCTGTGTTTCCATGTCTTGCCTCATTACTGTGTCTTTTTTGCAGAGTGATGGTTCACGTCGTTGCACAGTGCCACGAGGAGGGGCTGGAGCACTACCTAAGATCTTATGTGAAGGTTCAGAGCAGTTTGAAATAATAATACAAGACTATGTTTGCTGTAAAACCTTTGACAGTTCCCTTGTGTCTTTCATAGTTTGTGCTGAAACCCGAGCCATATTCCGGTTTAAATGTAAAAACGGTTCACGAGGAACTAGCAAAAGCGATGACAGCCATTTTGAAACCATCCACCGACTTTCTGACAAGTAACAAGCTGCTCAAGGTAACGTTTTTGGATGTGTTTTTTATTTGAAAAACTCCACGGCTGTCTGCCTCGCTCTGAATCCTGTTCCGTTGCAGCACTCCTGGTATTTCTTTGAGGCGCTAGTCAAGTCGATGGCTCATTATCTCATAGAAAGTGGGAAAGTGAAGGTAAATCTGTTGCTTCCTTCTTCTAATGAATATCGAATGAATGCCTTTAACCATTTGCCTCTCCGATTTAATTTTCCAGCTCTCTAGAAACCAACGTTTTTCCGCCTCCTTCTATCACGCGGTGGAGACGCTGGTCAACATGCTAATGCCGCACATCACACAGAAGTACAAGGACAACCTGGATGCCGCGCGGAACGCTAACCACAGCTTGGCAGTTTTCGTTAAAGTTTGTTCCTCTTATTCCCTTCATATGTTTGCAAATCACACTGATGTAATATTTACCTTAGGCGTGGGACAATATTCAAATGTGGCGTCACGATTATCATAACCAAATTTATCGCGATTAACGATTATATCATGATAATAATTAAAAGTTGCTGTGAGTTGTTTAAAAATGTTCATGTTAGCGATGGATCGACATATCGTTTGGCCGATATTTGGGCTTAAATCTAAATCTGTAATCCTCAAATATCGGCTTTAAATCTCCAGCACAGGTCGATATTTAGTTTTGATCGATTTTCTGCTTTGAAAATACACACAAGGCGATTAATATCTCACCTTTTTATCATGATAAACGATATTAGTTTAGTTTGTAGTGCCATCCATCGTAATAATCCAGCTTTTCTTTTCTCCTTCCTCCCCAGCGCTGCTTCACCTTCATGGACCGAGGCTTTGTCTTCAAACAAATTAATAATTACATCAACTGCTTTGTACCGGGCGACCCCAAGGTTTAAAGACTTTTTATCATTTGACATTTTAGAATTAGATTTAAACGGAGAAATGATCAGATATATTTCTTTCCTCCAGACGCTGTATGAATTTAAGTTTGAGTTCCTGCGCGTCGTCTGCAGCCATGAGCACTTTGTTCCTCTCAACCTGCCCATGCCGTTTGGAAAGGGAAGAATACAGCGGTTCCAGGGTAAATTAATAACCTTCAGGATCACTTTGTCTCCCGCATCATCATCATCATCATCTGCCTCGCGTAACTCAATATCGTTTGCCCAGATCTCCAACTAGATTACTCTTTGACTGATGACTTCTGTCGCAATCACTTCCTGGTCGGTCTCCTGCTGAAGGAAGTGGGCGGGGCTCTTCAGGAGTACAGAGAGATACGGCAGACCGCCATCCAGGTGCTCAAAGCTCTGATGATCAAACACACATTCGACGATCGCTACGCTGCAAAAGTGAGTCCAACAGCAAAGCCATTTCTGTTTGTATTTGTATTTTATTACTAAAGATGTGACCCTGATGCTGTGCACAGAGTCATCAGGCCCGGCTCGCCACTCTGTACCTCCCTATGTTTGGACTGCTTCAGGAGAACGTTCACAGGCTGGACATGAAGGACCTGGCCCCTTTCAGTAACCACAGTGTAAGTGTGACACCTAGTGGCACAAGACTGAATTACATGAACTGTTCTTATAGTGAGATGTATTTGGAAGGTCCCATATTATTATAATGTTGTTTCCTCATCACAAACAGACCTGGAGTTGTGTTTTGTTTCATTCACACATGTTTAATACGCAAACCCTGGATATTTAGGCTGGGGTTAGGACTTTCTCTCAAACTGAAAACGCTCTGTCCCCTTGTGATGTCATCATGTGGTGATACAGGAAGTGCTCCATTGTGTTTTTAAACTCCATACACCTTCACTAGAATCATTTAGATAATTTCAGCCCTGGAATTTCCAATCTCCACTGAATTAAAGGTAGTTGTTAACTTGCAAACTACCGCTTCATGACATCACAAGGTGGAACGAAGCATTTTGAGCTCTGAGTATGTTTTTGAGGAGTTAACAGCATTATAACATGACTTAAAGCTCACAATTTTGCATCACATAGGAACTTTAATAGATGTTCTGTGACGTGTGAACATATCGAGTTGTTAATCTATATATATATATTTTTATTTCATATATTCAGAATCACAGGGAGGACTCGCTGGTGCCAAACGCCATGGTAACGCCTCACAAACCTGGCAGCTGTATAGAAAACGCTCTCCACAAAGACGTATTTGGGGTCATCTCTGGAACAGGTCAGTTCTTTGTTAATATGTAGCTAACATGTACCGCAAATTATTAAACCAGGTCTATAATCTAACTCTCTGTGTGCTGTTTTTGCGCAGCCTCTCCCCACAGCTCCACTCCAAACGTCAGCGCCGTTCACCACGCGGACTCCAGGGGCTCCCTCATCTCCACCGACTCTGGCAACAGCCTATTAGACAAAAGCAGTGACAGAACCAACTCCCTCGAGAAGGTATTACCAGACAAATACAGTATTGCTTTTCTCTACGTTAGATTGTTTCATAAATAGCTTTTTGTGCATCAAACCAGCACCCCCACACCGTCGATCCTTGCACAGTAACCCACCAAAGAGAGAAATTTCGAAGACATTCCGTTAACGTACCCGTGCTTCCTGCTGGCACCGAAGACCCGACCCCAAACCGTGTACCTAAACGCATCACCATGGACTTCTCCCTGCTCTCTGTGCCCCTGTTAGACTCACTACAAGACAGTGACTATGATAAACCGGGCCTGAACGGACAAGCTAACACATCCATACAAGTACTTATACCTGAGTGGACCTT
The DNA here is from genome assembly GCF_009829125.3 of Periophthalmus magnuspinnatus. Taxonomy (NCBI): domain Eukaryota; kingdom Metazoa; phylum Chordata; class Actinopteri; order Gobiiformes; family Gobiidae; genus Periophthalmus; species Periophthalmus magnuspinnatus. The sequence continues at coordinate 2,843,662 of NC_047127.1, read as the reverse complement.
TTTGCGGTGAACTAGAGATTGTACAGAGCCCAGTTTGCAATTTATGCCACTGACGCAGCAACCCAAGAGCAGATTTAACCCACAAAAACTATTCTAAATGTACAATATTGTTAGAAATCATGAGCTGCAATAAATAAATATCCAAATTAAACACTTAAGTTCTTAGTTTGCGTCTGTAATGAGTCGTACAAGTTATTAATTCAAACTTTTATGGCTTAAATCTCACGATATAACCAAAAAATAACACAAAATTTCCCAGTAGTGCAAAGAAAAAGTACACGTGAGAAAGACTGACCCCAAAAAGTATTGTTCCATCTTGTATATTTTGAACGATATAGTGATTATAGTGAGTGACAGGTCTAGTTATTGCCAGGCCCGTAAACAGAAATTTGGGGACCCAGGGCAACCTACACGGGCCCCCTCTAATATAAATTAATAAGAAGAGGGTCTAATTCTACGACATGAGACAATAGACACTTTTGTCCCCCTCTGGAGACTCCCCTGGTTCTGGGCATCTGTACAATCCACTCTCAGTCTCTTTTCTTTTCGTCCTACATCAGGGAGTGTGTGTACGCACTGACTTTCCACCTCAAACACTTCATATAGTTTGAAATCTTTAGTTTGATGTTGCTATCTCAAAGCGCAGAGCTGCCTTTTGCGCTCAACCCTTTTTTTTTCTGGTTTGTTCATCTCTCTCAAAGCCTTTCTCGAAGCTAACTATTTAATTTTGCCTCAGAACCAGTGTGCGTCCGCCCTGGGTAGCACCATGCTTCGCTGCGATAAACTGGACAGAGATGAGATCAGGAACCTGCTCATGTGTTTTCTACATATACTCAAAAGCATGTCGGAGGGTAAGACGGCTACTGCTAACCCGCTCCTGTTTAAACTGTTTTTATAATTTTAATTTTGCCTTAAAATGTCATCTTCAGAGGCTCTTTTTGCGTACTGGAATAAAGCCGCTCCCTCAGATCTGATGGACTTCTTTACACTATTAGAGTAAGTTTCATTTATGGTAAGGTTTCATTTATATTTGAGGCTTTACTTTACAATGTAGGTCTTGCATGGTGATAGGATAAAGAAATATATGTAGTGTCTGTTGTGTAATGAGCTGATATTTTGAGTTTAGTTCAGAGTTTTTGTCTTACACCTTTAGTTGTTTTTGTAATTGTTTGCATGTTGTTGTAAATCAGATACAAACTGGACTTTTCAGAGCTTTTAACCATGTTCTAGCTGTTTCTTCTCGTTGACCGTCTGAAGTTGTATCTGGAGTGATTCATGTTTGAGTTTAATCTTTAATCGCTTATTTTCAAGATGCCATTTTGCCAATGTACCCCCCATTTTCACCGGTACACGCCCACTGTGACGTACGCACTTCCTTCTCCAGTTTTATTTTCTTAATCGATGATACTCATAGGATTCGGCGCTTTGTTGTGATGACGCAGTTTTCTAACGCGAAAATCACGGGACATTTTTCTTTTATTAAGTCGTTTTGAAACACGATAGGTCTTCCTTAATATAATATAACTTCTTTTGTGTGTGACAAGTGGTTGCTGTGCCGATAAGTTGATGTGAAGGTTTTATTGGTCAGTTATTGGTCTAGGTCACTGGCTCTAGTGAGTTGAGGCTGCTGTTGTTTTGCTCTTGCTTTGTTTTGCGTTACAGCCTGCAGTTGCCCTTGTATTCCTAAAATAAAGAGGAATTCTGTGTGTTTTCTTGCACCAGAACGTTACAATGTTATTCCCAAGAAGTTACTATCAGGGTTAACTAATACTTTTGCTGTCGTCATATTGGATTAGGGTTTGATGTCAGATTAATCAGATTGCTATGACATTATTGGTTTAGACACTTATTATTACTGTGTTCTAAAATCAAATATATAAATTCTGTTGTTTATTCCTTTAAACAAACACTTTTTTTTCTGCAGAGTGTGCCTTCATCAGTTCCGTTATATGGGCAAAAGATTCATCGCCAGGTAAAAGTATCAAATATAAACTGCTTTGAAAATGACCTTCTCACCCAAAATGGAGTTTGAAATCCCACTGACGCACACTCGCATAATTTAAACCGTTTGAATCTGCTAACACTGCACTTTTTTCTTTATTATTAATGCTCCGGGCAAGTTCTATTTCACTAATGCCTAAGTCCCTGGCTCCCTCCTGCATGGGTAAGACTTATGCACGCTGCAGTTCAACGCCTTGGCTTAAATATCCTTAAGTTATATCGTTCATCAATAAAATATCAGATGATTTTTGAAAAACTTGGTTAGTAATCTGCGTTATTCTCTTCCATAGGAGCCAGGACGGGACAAGCCTTTTGACTCCAGATAAGAAGTCTTTAACTCTACCTGTGTCTCGAAACAGGGCGGGGCTTCTGCACGCACGTCTACAGCAGCTGGGAACGCCTGAGAGCGCACACACCTTCAACAACAGTACGCGCTCACACAGATGTTACCTACTATTCTGCAAAACGGACTTTTCAGACCTTTAGACCATGTTATAGTTGTTTTCTTTTCATTTACTGTCTTGAAGTTGTATTTGGAGTGATTCATGCTTGAGTAATCTTTAATCAACTATTTTTAAGGCGCCATTTTGCAGATCAACCCCCGTTTAACCTCAACCGATACACGCCCACTGTGACGTACGCACTTCCTTCCCCCAGTTTTATTTTCTTAATCGGTGATACTCGTAGGATTTGGCAGCGTCGCATCGTCATTTTGGTACAAATTTTTTAAAACCCACTTCTCGTTAGTGTGACGTGCAGCTGTCCATAGGGGGCGCCGCTCTTTGTTGCTTTGTTGTGATGGTGTTTACGGCGACATCAGCTCAAATTGGACACCGCAGTTTTCTAACACAAAAGTCAGCGGATTTGTTTCTTTTTATCAAGTTGTTTTAGATCAATATTGTGATTTAAAATGTGCAAATTATAACTATAAAGAGACACAAGCACAATAGTTATGATTTAAACAACAGTACGCACTTACACATTACTACATATTCTAGTTTATTTAGTTTCTCTTTACTCCCATTTTGAGTCACGTTGCATTATGTAATCTATTAGTGATGTACCTTGTTATTCCTTTTTGGTATTTACTGCAGCGTCTGGATAAGAGAAAGGAAATTCCAAACAGTACACTCACGTTTACATTCACACATTTATTACAGGGCCAGTTTACCCATGGTTTCAGAATGATAAAAAATATTAAGAATGTTGCCACAGAAACAATTTAAATAAAGATAATATGTCTTTTGGATAGTGAAAAGTCCTCAAAATATCACCTATAACAGCTGAAACACACTACATTTACACTGAAGATTATTTTGTTTACCGTATATCCATTTTATCGCCAGTTCCTTGTTAATGGTCATTAGCTTTATCAACTGAAATAAACACAGCACTGATAGTGTTTGAGTTAATGTGATATTTATGGTGTCAGTAAAAACCTATCGCTCTGTCTTGACCTTTTGTCTTAGACAATAGACATAGCTAATCCGCTAGCCGCCATGCTACAGGTAGGAAATGATCATGAGCGCGCTGCGAGCTCCATTGACTCTGGTTTAATTCATTTTCTACTGGAAAACTAAGTCCCCTCTCTCGTCATTTTGCTCTTAAATGTTCGTATTAACCCGCTCTACATGATCCTGGGGTTTTCGTTTCAAGATTGTGTCTGTACATTAAGATATGAACATTAATAACAGACAAATCTTTCCTCGATGAGCTTCATTCGACTGGAGCCGATGTCACACTCACTTAGTTCATTTCTTTATGCAGTTTATGAATCAGACAAACTTTGATCCACAAGAAAAACGATTTGGCCTGTTGTTTATTTGCGTTTTGTCTGTGTCGTGCAGTGTATTCTCACGCTGAGGCTGACGTGAGCAGCCAGTGTCTGCTAGAGGCTAATGTGTCCACGGAGGTTTGCCTGACGGTGCTGGACACGCTCAGCATCTTTATCATGGGCTTCAAGGTAACGGCTCAAAAACAGTAAAGTAAAATTTGCAATTAAAGGGGCATTACCAGCAGTAGCTCAGTCTGACACAAATCCTGCACGTTAGTTGTTGATTTCATTTGTTCATTTATCTTTGTTTATACAAAGAGAGCCCAATGAAAGTGCCAGTCTCTTTTAACAATACAAACAAAAACAAACACATAACTGCACAGGTCTGTAGACAATCATGAGATCTTGTATTAAAAGTTCCCGTATCAAAGTTCAACAAACAAGTGAGATATTCAGGCAGTCTATCAAGTAATCCCTGATAAATACATTTTACAGTGTTGTTCTCTTCCCATGATATTTACAGGTGGTGACTCTTTCAGTCAATGTACCATTTAGTGTAAAGATTTATAGTTTGAAAATCATATACTTACTTTTATTTGCATTCAATGATAATTTAAGATTTTTAAGGGAATTTAGAATTTAATTAAAGTCTTGCTGTGGTTTTAAAATCACCTGACCAGCAGAGGGAGCACTTGCATAAACAGCATCATCAGCATTTAAATGTATGAATTGCCACCAATGGAATTAATAAATATAGTAAAAAGTAGTGGGCCCAAAATTGAGCCTTGGGGCACTCCTTTTCTTAAAGTAAAAAAAAAAAAAAAAAATTACTTAAACCCATCGGCTACTACTTCCTGATGATATATATATTTTGTTATTGTCACCAGACACAGCTGACCTCTGACCTCGGGCACAACCCTCTCATGAAGAAGGTTTTCCAGGTCCATTTGTGTTTTCTGCAAATTCCACAATCGGAGACGGCGCTGAAACACGTCTTCACCTCCCTCCGGACGTTCATCTACAAGGTAAAACCACAACGGCTACGATGTGGACAGAAACAGTTATTAAAAGTCTTTATTTAAACTCTTTTTATTATGTTTTTTTTGAAATATAGAATAAATGAAAAGAATAACAGAACTGAATACCTGCACATACACATATATATCAAAAGTCGTATTATAAATGATTTGAAATGTTTGTCATTCATGTAGATTAGACAACAACACACATTAGACACACTTTTTTTAATAGTTCTGAGTAAAAAAAAATGTAATCAAGATTTAAATTGTATTAACTGCTCAGCCCTATATACACGACACAGCCTCTCATTCTATGTTTTTTTTAATTTATTTTTACTACTTTCTACATGTTTTTTACACACAGAAGACCTCAAATATATGAAGTAAGACATACAGAGTGGCGTAGTAAAAAAAAAAAAAACTCTATTTTTTTTAATTTTATATTCAAATCTTCAAAGTAGCCACTCTTTGCTTTGTCAAAAAATATTTAGTTCCCTTCATTAGAATCATTTGGATAATTTAATCTCTATTGAACTAAAAAAAAGGGAAAAAGGGTAAGAAAAAAAGGGTAAAAGGAGCTGTTAACTTGAAAACTACAACTTCATGACATCACAAGGTGGAACAGAGCATTTTGAGCTTTGGAGATGTAGTTTTTTTTAGAAGAAATCATATAGTTAGTTTTATTTGCATTCAGTGATAATTAAAGATTTTTGAGGGAATTTTGGATTTCATTTATGTTTATGAGTCATGTAAAAAAAATAATAATTACACCTTCACTAGAATCATTTGGATGATTTCAGGAATTGTCCATCTTTACTGAACTAAAGGTAAAAGGGAGAGATTAACTTGGAAACTACCACTTCATGACATCACAAGGTGGAACAGAGCATTTTGAGCTGTGGAGATGTGGACAGACTAGTAGTTTAGAAAGTCAAATAATTGAATTAGACTTTTGACTGGTAGTTTGTATCTGTCATAGACTCCTGGATATCACATATTATTATTAAGTAATCATTGTTAATCTTCTTATTTCCCCCGTAGTTTCCCTGTACGTTCTTTGATGGCAGAGCCGACATGTGCGCCTCTCTCTGCTATGAAATCCTCAAATGCTGTAACTCCAAACTCAGCGGTATTCGCAGCGACGCAGCCCATCTGCTCTACTTCCTCATGAAAAGCAACTTCGACTACACGGGCCGCAAGTCTTTTGTACGAACGCACCTCCAGGTATAGAGCGAAATCGAGAAAAAAAAACACCCAGAATTCAGCAAAACAACCCAGGTATTTGACTGAAACTGCTTCTTCTAAGGTTGTCATCGCCGTGAGTCAGCTGATAGCAGACGTGATCGGGATCGGCGGCACCCGCTTCCAGCAGTCTCTCTCCATTATCAACAATTGTGCGAACAGTGACAAGAACATCAAGGTAGCTGTCGTTTGAAAAAATACAAATCTCCACGTGTATTACTTGTGTAACTGCAGCGGCGTCGTTCTGTAGCATACGGCGTTCCCGTCCGACGTTAAGGACTTGATGAAACGCATTCGGACGGTGCTGATGGCCACGGAGCAGATGAAGGAGCACGAGAACGACCCCGAGATGTTGGTAGATCTTCAGTACAGTTTAGCCAAGTCCTACACCAGCACTCCAGAGCTACGCAAGACCTGGCTGGACAGCATGGCCCGTATCCACAACAAGAACGGAGATCTGTCAGAGGTACTACAGATCATCTTTACTATTAACTCTGGATTAAATGGACGACTGTGAAACTAAAGTGGATTTTTCTGTGTCCAGGCTGCGATGTGTTATGTTCACGTGGCGGCGCTCGTGGCTGAGTATTTATGGAGAAAAGGTGAGGGACCCGTATTACACCATTTTCTGATCTGTTCTAATGTTGTTTCCTCATCACAAACAGACCTGGACTTGTGTTTTGTTTCATTCACACATGTTTAACACACAAACTGAGCTCTTCTCTCAAACTGAAAACACTCTGTTCCACCTTGTGATGTCATAGTGTGGTGATACAGGAAGTGCTCCACTGTGTTTTTAAACTCCACACACCTTCATTTATAGAATCATTTGGATCATTTAAGCCTTGGATTTAAGGTAAAAAGTAGCTGTTAACTTGAAATCTACCACTTGATGACATCACAAGGTGGAACAGAGCGTTTTGAGGTTTGGAGACGTAAACAGAATAATAATAAAGTGTCACTCAAACATGTGTGAATGAAACAAAACACAACTCCAGGTCTGTTTTTGAAGAGATAACAACATTATAACATGGACTTAAACTTCACACGAGTCAGTTTTGCATAATCTAGGACCTTTAAACTGACGCGCACTTTCGTTGTTTTTATCGTCCTTCCATTTCAGAAGTCGAGTCGTGAGTCACTAGTTTAAAGTTAATCGTAGAAGATAATTATCTGCTCAGTAATGATATGAAAAACATACATTGTCATGTGTTCATTCCAGGTGATAAAGCTCAGTAAAGAACCCTCTGCTCTCCTCGAGGTCCAAAGGTCTACAGTTTATGTATTTAAACAAGGCATTTACAGATAAGATACTTTTTCACGTTTCTTCACCTTTTAAATCAGAAGATCAGCTCACGCGCACGTTCAGGTGTTTTACAATTACACGAGGCAGATAGAAAATGCTTCTGTGTAGCTTATGCATCCATATTAGATTGAAATCATGGAATAGATGCAAAAAATAGATATATTAAAGTAAATCAATCAATTAGCAATTTAATTAATCTCAAAAGGTCACATGATCAAATTTTACCAGGCAATTAAAACCAAGTTAAAACCAGGCAAGGCAAGTTTATTTGTACAGCACAACTTATTTACAGAATAAGAAAGACATTAAAATCACAATACGACAAATCAAATCCTAAATAATCACAAACAATCATCATAAACTTAACGTTAAAGGAGAAAAGTGCAGAATCAAACCCTTTCAGTCGTATGCACGGCTAAACGGAACCGTCTGGAGCCTGGATTTAAACATTGTCAAAGTCGAGGCCTGTCTCATATCTTCAGGGAGAATGTTCCATGTTTTAGCTGCATCGGTGCATCATGGGACATTAGCAGATTTACTTTCCATTTAAAAGTTTTATGGCAGAAAGAATAAAAGGTTTTGCTTAGTAGTTGGTCTTTTGTCGTGCATCACTCCACAACAAAAGACCCGCCGCTTTTGTTTTGTGGTATTGTAAATCACAAAAGGCTCATATAATAACGGGTTTGAGAAAGTTTTTATGAAATGTCTTCGATGGAATATGACAACAGCGCTTTTTTTATGTGAGTTACTTTTGCCACTGTGTAAAAATAGCCCATATTAAATGTAATGGCGGTAACATCAATCATATCGTAATGTACCTTTGTCTCATTTGTCTCGCAGGCATGTTCAGGCAGGGCTGCGCCGCTTTCCGGGTCATCACCCCAAACATAGACGAGGAGGCGGCCATGATGGAAGACGTGGGAATGCAGGACGTTCACTTTAATGAGGTCGGCCGCGGTTTTGTATCTCGATAGAAACTCAATCAATCCACAAGGAAGTAAATGATTAGCCAATCGATTCCACGTATGAGACGATAAACTCTCTTATCTCTATCAAAGATAATCAATTGCTGAATGCAGAAATTTCAACCATAATCAATACGGGGCTGTAAATCAGTTATAGACGGGCATGTATGGGCATTTGAAAAATCATTTAATAATTGAGAGAGTCTCACTAGAGCCTGATATGAAACTGACTACAAAATCTGTGTTTATTTATTTCATTTTTTCATTTTATTGTATTTGGAAAGAACAAATACGACACAGACACATTCCTTCCAGTTCAAATATAACATCTTTCCCTTTTACACATGGGTTTTTCTATTTCTGCACACACGTGAAACAGGAATTAAAGTGGTCCCTCGTTTATCGCGGGGGTTATGTTCTAAATATAACCCGCAACAGACGAAATCCGTGAAGTATCAGGTTTATTTTGCAGCTGTAAAACCCCCTCACCACACACTTTATACACTTTTCTCACACAGGCGTTAACATTTTCTCACATTTCTCTCTCGTTTAAACTCTCTCAAAGTTCAAACCTTCGTCGGCGTCTTTGTCGGTGCAGAACGTTTCATCGACATTGTGGGTTTTGTCGGGGAGAAAACAAATTGCAAACATACAGCACTTCAGAGTCACACTGCGATCCAACGTTTATGTAAATTTGTCTGAACACACTCTGTACTGTACGATGTAAAAAAGCATGTGAAATTGCACTTAAAAAATCCACGAAACAGCGAAATCGCAAAAGGTGAACCGTGTTATAGCGAGAGACAACTGTACTACTCAAAGTTTCTTAAAAGTGCGTTTCATCTCTACATCATATTCCTCAAAATCTGCGTTTTACTGGATGTTTTTTTTTTTTTTTCATTTCATTTTTATTCGGAAAGAACAAATACGACACAGGCACATTCCTTCCAGTTCAAATATAACATCTTTCCCTCTTACACATGGTATTTTCCACATCTGCACACGCGTGAAACAGGCCTTAAAAGTACTTTCCATCTCTACACCATACACCATATACCACACTCCTTACAATGTGCATTTTACGAGATTGTCAACAGCCTCAGACGCCACTTTTTCCCTCCCATCTGTTTTATGGAGTGAAGATGATGCGTTCATTTCCGATTTCGACGCTCTGCCGTTTTTTTTTTTATAGGGACAACGCGCTCGCTTCAAGCTCCACTGGACAAAACCGCAGACACGTGAAAAATGATGTGGTATTTATTTGTGTTTCAGGAGGTTCTGATGGAGCTGCTGGAGGAGTGCGCGGACGGGCTTTGGAAAGCAGAGCGCTACGAACTCATCGCCGACGTCTACAAACTTATAATCCCCATCTATGAACAACGGAGAGATTTTGAGGTTTCGCTTTCACCCATGTTTAAAAAAAAAAAAAAACAGAATAAATTACAAATACATCCTTATTCCTCCATATTTTTTGCGTAATTTTAAAGCTTTCAAAAAATATTCTCGCTTGAAATTACAGTAGACACAACCTCCACCTTTAAACTAAAACAAGCAGCTTAATATAGTAACAGAAATAACAAAAAATTTAAAAAGTTGTGTATATATATTCTTCACATGTGTTTTGCGTTACAGAAACTGACACATCTGTATGACACACTGCATCGCGCCTACACCAAGGTCATAGAAGTGATGCATTCTGGGAAAAGGCTGTTGGGGACGTACTTCAGAGTGGCCTTCTTTGGGCAGGTACTTTCACCTGTGGAACGCAATGAAGTAAAAGTAGTAACGTACTGTACTTAAGTGAATATTGTAGGTATCTGTACTTACTTTTACTTTACTTTACTGCATTTGAGAGCAGTATCTGTACTTTCTACTCCACTACATTTTTGAACAGGACTGAAAAGTGTTTTAAAAGTATTTGTATTATTGTGTGAGACCTGCTGAAAAGGCTGAGGGTTTATTTTTAACACGTTCATAATTTGAGCAAAACAAAAATATAACAGCAAATAAAAACAGCTAGAAAAAAAGATTGATTCAGTTTTTTCCGTTGAACAAAATTTAGCTCAAATCTATATTAAAATCTCTACATTTGAAGTTTTATGAGACTTAAAATCTGCAAGAAATATTTTAACTTTTTACTCTTTAAGTCCACGTTTAAACAGGCACTTTAATACTTTTTGTTGATTTTTTTTATGTGATACTTTTACTTTTGAGAATTTTTTGTTCCGGTATCTGTACTTTTACTGAAGTGACAGAATTAAGTACTTCTTCCAGCACTGCATATACTTAGATACACATAAATACATACAGATTAGATTACAGACAGGTGAATAATAGACTTTTCTATTTAGTTTTCTTCATTAAAAAAAAAATCTGTCTGAATTTGAATGTGTCTAAAAATACTTTAATAATACTTTTTCGTATTTACATATTAACCTAGTTCTCTTTGTGTTTTGTTTGCTCCCCAAGGCTGCGGTGAGTACACAAGGCTGTTCTCTGTTCAGTTTAATGGGCATAGGCCGTGTACTTTGTGGTATCTGCATGTGTTTTGGGTTGGATTTAGTTTGTGTCAAAGCCTGGATTTCACTTCTGGTTCATTCTCTTTACACATCTGTTGCCTCCAGTGATGGGAGGAGTACTTGTTTTGTATGTATTTAGTTACGTAATACTGAATATGTGCATTAAAATGTATTTTGTAACGTACTGCATTCTGAGTACTTGACCTATAGACAGGCCCGTCAACAGAAATTTTGGGGCCCGGGGCAAAAACCTCACATGGGCCCCCCTCTAATATAAATGAATGGGGGGGGTCTTTTGCAAACAGCTTTATTTCTGTTATACTGTTTGTTATTCATTAATTTATTCCTAATTAGAGATGAAAAATCACAACTGTAAGTCCTGAGTTGTTTTTTTTCCCCTCACTAATAGTAATTACATGAAGTACCTCCTCGTATCCCTTTTAATTTCAGAAAGTAACTGTAATTAAGTAAGAGTAACTATACCAGAATATAGCTACTCATAATTGGCTCTTTCCACAACATCGCCCCCAACCTCTCTGTTAGCATTACTACTTCCTGTCCAGTTTTATCTCTAAAATCAAACAGCATTTAAAGATGAGGCAGTGGACGGGGAGCTATGGATGGGTTAGGGGTCAGAGGTCAGAGGTTAGGGGGTTAGGGTCAGCTGCAGGTAGATGTCACTGCCAACATGTTAAACACAACACAAATAAAATTAAAACTTCATCAGAGGACACTTCTGTGTTTTGAAAGAGACATGTTTGTGTCTCAATGCTAACGCTAATGCTAACTTTGAAGCGTACGTTTTAAAACAACACCACAAACTGAAATATTCTACATTTAAAAACAATTGTGTACTCTTTATTTTGATTAATTTGAATTGTAGTAGGTTGTTTATTTTATATTTTCAGATTTTAATAAAAGTGACTGTTAGCTTTGAGACACTAGCTAGCGTGCTGCTGTGCGTAGAGCATATTAGTATTCAGAATATGTATTTTGCGTACATTTATTCAGTTACTTCCCAACACTGGTCACCTCCCCTGTGTCTCTTTACCTTTGTAGAGATACTTATAGTCGTGGATATATCTATTTCTTACGTAAATATGGTGTTTTTGTGTATTCATTACTTCATTTTCCACCTAAACATCTACATTTGCTAATATAGCTTTTGTGCTAGCATGTCTTCTTCTTCTCCTCCTCTCCAGGGTTTCTTTGAGGATGAAGACGGGAAGGAGTATATTTACAAAGAGCCCAAGTTCACTCCGCTCTCAGAGATTTCCCAGAGGCTCCTCAAACTTTACTCTGACAAGTTTGGTCAAGAAAACGTCAAGATAATCCAAGACTCTGGCAAGGTGGGATTCAGCGGTTTGACACAGAGTTAGCCCATCTTTGTAGTTCTGAATACTGCAATGGTACTAGCCAAAAATTCCTCTGATTTTTTATTTATTTTTTTGTTCTAGTTAATTATGTACATTTTTCTCTATCCGTGGAGATTAAAAACAACAAGATTATACTTTAGAGCATTAAAACGTAAGTGTGGCTGTAATTCTGTAGTGTTTGTCCCTGATCTGAAGGTTGGAGGTTGGAGTTTCAAATCCCGCTCTTGACATAAACATGATTGGTGGAGCCTCACTATAATTGTGTCGTTGGGCAAGACACTTTTCCCTTGATTTAAAGCGTTTTGACAGTCTTGAAGGTGGAAAAGCGCTATACAAAAACGTGACCTATGTGTATTTTTAGTAAGTATATAAATGTGCGCTAATAAATAGATAATGTGTTATATTTTATAAGCATCGAACTGAACCTCTAGGCTTGCCGTAGCTCTTATATTTAAAAAGAAAAATCAAAATCCGTAGCTCTCTGGCCTTTTTGTATCTTAAAATGCAGGAAAAAGGCTGGAGGATTGTTATGTAACACAACAACACGACAAGAAAGGCAGAGGTAAACGTTTTGGCTGTATAACGTGTAGATGAGCGAAGTCCAGTTCACAGTTACGTCCGTTGTGGGGGGTTATGGGGGAGATGTTATTGCTTTGCCTGTAATACTCCACACTATGGCATTATTAGCATATTTATCTTGCATTTATTCAATTACAGGTGTTTTTATTGCTCAAAAACATGAATTCTTGGTGTGAGAGGGGTCATCTGTCCACGTGTCTGACCTGTAACTTGCCCTCGCCGGTAGTGTCACCTTGTTTCCGTGGAGATAGATGTGTTTAATGTCATACTGTGGTATATTATAGGCAAAGTAATAGCATAGAGAATGCATACAGACAAACAGGTGGTGGCGCTTCTCCAGAAAAGTTACACAGGGCACTTTAAATAAATAATAATAAAGTGTTTTTGATTGTTTTTATTTCTTTTGCACATTTACCAACTATTACTCACCATAAACAAGGCAAAGCAAGTGTAGTCCTGGTTTAGTCCAGGTTTAGTCCTGGTTTAGTCCCAGTTTAGTCCAGGTTTCGTCCTGGTTCAGTCCTGGTTTAGTCCTGGTTTCAGTCCTGGTTTAGTCCTGGTTTAGTCCTGGTTTAGTCCTGGTTTAGTACCGGTTTAGTACCGGTTTAGTCCTGGTTCAGTCCTGGTTCAGTCCTGGTTTAGTCCTGGTTTCGTCCCGGTTTAGTCCTGGTTTAGTCCTGGTTTCGTCCTGGTTTAGTCCTGGTTTCTTCCTGGTTTAGTCCTGGTTTAGTCCTGGTTTAGTACCGGTTTAGTCCTGGGTTCGTCCCGGTTTAGTCCCGGTTTAGTCCTGGTTTCGTCCTGGTTTAGTCCTGGTTTAGTACCGGTTTAGTCCTGGGTTCGTCCCGGTTTAGTCCCGATTTAGTCCCGGTTTCGTCCCAGTTTTGTCCCGGTTTTGTCCCGGTTTAGTCCCGGTTTTGTCCCGGTTTTGTCCCGGTTTCGTCCCGGTTTTGTCCCGGTTTAGTCCGGGTTTAGTCCTGGTTTAGTCCCAGTTTAGTCCTGGTTTAGTCCCAGTTTAATCCTGGTTTAGTCCTGGTTTAGTCCTAGTTTAGGCCGTTACAGTCGTCTAATCTACTGGAGACAAACAGGTGGACAAGTCTCTCCTGGTCTGATTTTGACAGTTTACCTTTGATTTTTATCATGTTTTTAAATGGTAAAAATCTTCCGTTGTCATTGTCATTTGCTGTGTCTGTTAACAGGTAAACCCAAAGGATCTAGACTCAAAGTACGCTTACATCCAAGTCACCCACGTCACTCCGTACCTGGACGATAAGGAGCTGGACGATCGCAAGACGGATTTCGAGAAAAGCCATAACATCCGGAGATTTGTTTTCGAGACGCCGTTCACCGTGTCGGGAAAGAAGCAGGGAGGAGTGGACGAGCAGTGCAAGAGGAGGAACATTCTCACGAGTAAATCACATACTAAAAGTTTACTTTCTTTTTTACGTTTCCAAATTAAAATCCTAATATCCGTGTGCGATTTCAGCCACACACTGTTTTCCGTACGTGAAGAAGCGGATTGCGGTGATGTACCAGCACCAGACCGACTTAAGCCCCATCGAAGTGGCTATAGACGAAATGAGCGTTAAAGTCGCCGAACTCCGCCTCCTTTGCTCCGCGTCCGAGGTCGATATGATCAGACTGCAGCTGAAACTACAAGGCAGCATCAGCGTGCAGGTAAAATGGAGTCATATTTAACTTACTTCATCCAAAAATACCACAATATCATTTAAACGGTTGTCTTTTTTCCCGCGGTTTAGGTTAACGCTGGACCGCTCGCTTACGCCCGAGCGTTTTTAGATGACGGCAGTGCCAAGAAATACCCAGACAACAAAGTTAAACAGTTAAAGGAGGTATTCAGGTAAACAGCTTTTATAAATACACAGTTATGTCCTTTATTCTGAGAAATTTTAATTAATATGTAGAGCTACGGGCGAGTATGTGCTCTCACAAATGTAATGTGTTTGCGTCGCCCCCTGCAGGCAGTTTGTAGACGCCTGCGGTCAAGCGTTGGGCGTGAACGAGCGGCTAATCAAAGAGGATCAACAGGAGTACCACGACGAGATGAAAGCCAACTACAGAGACCTGACCAGGGAGCTGTCCAGCATCATGCACGAACAGGTAGAACAGACAAAATGGCGGATGTCAACGAAGCATTAACCTCATTTAAAATCATATTAACTAACCCTATTTTTAACTAATTCTGTTGTCTAACTTTTTTGTGCTGGTCCGTGCAGATCGGAGGGTAAATCTAATTTCATTTAATCTCCTAATATCTTTACACAGTGTTTATTACCTTCACTTAACCCCACTTAAATATAATTTATTTTAATTTTCTGCCGTAACCATAGAGATAGAGACAGATTTATCAATTTATTCAAATCTTATTGCATATATAAAGTGTTTTTGAAGTAAACTGCTATATTTAAACCAAGTAAAAGTCTTATATTACACAAACTTGACTCTTTTGAGCTTTAATCCATGTTCTAATGCTGTTACCTCCTCAAAAACAGACCTGGAGTTGCTCAAAACGCTCTGTTCCACCTTGTGATGTCATGAAGTGGTTGTTTTTTTTAGCTAACAGCTCCTTTTTTACCTTTAGTTCAGTACAGATTGGCAACTCCAGAGCTGAAATCATCCAAATGATTCTAGAAATGAAGGTGTGTGGAGTTTAAAAACACAGCGGAGCACTTCCTGTATCACCGCATGATGACATCACAAGGTGGAACACAGTGTTTTCAGTTTGGGCTCAGAACTCAGCCTAAATACGTAGAGTTAAACATGTGTGAATGAAACAAAACACAACTCCAGGTCTGTTTGTGACGAGGAAACAACATTAACACAGCGTCATATTCGCCCTTTAACTCTTTTTTTTTTTTTAATGACTTTTCCCAGATCTTCCCAGTAGAAGACGGTTCCCGAAATGCCCTGTCCGACTCGATGGGAATCTTCAACGCCATCAGCGGCACTCCGAGCAGCCCCAACCCCCACGGCTCCACCACCGTACTCTGATATCGTCGCCGGTGATTGGACGAATCATCTGCCAATCAAATTTGACTTTGCATATTCCTACAGCTGGAAAAGAAGACAATTGTTTCCCATGGAGACTTTTTAGAAGTTGAGACTTTAATGTATATTGTATTTTGTCTTACAGTTTTTAATCCTGACGTATCTGGACACATGTAGTGACTAAGCAAAATAAGCGTGTTATCTAAATGGCCCTGGCTCCCCTGACCCCGCCCTGTAAACACGTTACAAAGGTCAAAATACACGCACTGCTTTAGAGTTTGGAATATTACCTCTTTTTATTATAAATACATAAGATTTTTTTACTTATTTTGTCTGCGTGCCGTGAATTTTTTTATCTCTCCGATGGATTTATCGCGATTTTTTCAGGCCAACTGATGTTCGTTTTTTGTAAAGCCAAGCAAACTTCATCATTTTAAACTATTTTGTGTAAAAAAAAAAAAAGAAACGTGTGCAATATTTTAATGTTACCACGGCGACAGTAACTACCTACGTATGCCCCCTGCCAAAGACGTCAGAAAAGTGCAATGCTCGGCGATCGTTTGCAATCTGTTATGATCTTAGACAAAACTTTTATCACTAGTCAGAAGATAGTTTTATGTATCGGGTGTAAATATGATTATGGCTTATAAATAAAGAAACGAATACCATCCGTCTTCTGCTTTTGAATTCGTCCCGTTTCATAGTGTGACTGTTTTAGACTTAACTACTGTTATGGGTTTGCTTTAAGATTTTAAAACAATTAAATTTTTTTTTGTAAAGCCCACAATCACAGCAGCATTTCCCTCTTTGGGCTGAACGTGAGAAATGATTTAACTGACAGAAAGTTAGAAAATCAACAAGGAAACAGACAAAACAAGCAAATGGAGAAGTGTCCCAGAGCAGAGCGCCCCCTGTCCTGTCCTCAGACCCTCTTCTTCCTCTAAGAACAACTGTCCCAGAGCGCCCCCTGTCCTTAGATTTTTCTTTTCAGCAAGGAAAAACCCAGTGGGAAAAAGATCACTCGCTTGTGTTGTTTCTGAAGTGCTGAAGTTCCATGAGAGAGAACTGCAAAGAGGAGTTTACACAGATCCTTTTTCAGTTCCGATACCGTTTTCGATAGCTGCAAGTATCTGCCGACTCCCGATATCAACCGATACCAAGGCGGAGACCAGAAACAGCATTTATTTCCTTTAAACTAAAGTAAAATAAGACAGAACTGATCCAAATGTGCTAATGTAGCTGCTGTTCATCTCTTAAGTAACAATGGAACAACTTTGTGTAAAAAAGGTTTCAATATTTTGAGACTTTCTGGCCGATGACAACCCGAAAGAATTCTTATAACATCAGTTTATACGTCCAAACAGGATATCAACTGAACCGATACTTGGAAAGCTGATATTTGAACTGGATCAATGCATCTCTAGTCGCAAACAGCACTTTTTGGTAATTAAATACAACTGAAACATTTTTAACTTTAATCTTCTTCTGCAGTGTTTTCATGTTCTCTTGTGTCGTCAGCAGGTGGCGCAATGGAAGTCCACGCTCAGAAGACACACGTTTGCTCCCGGTTCATTACAGTTTTATTTGGTTAGATACTGAGATTACAGAATAAATTTTACTGTGTTTATTTCCTCACACACAGCACTTATCGAGGAGCGGTCAGCGGCTCGTGGCCTGTGGCGTCCTGCACATGGGGAGGGGCCTGAGGAGGGAGGGGGCGTTCCTTTGGAGGTTACTTATGAACCCGGCTGCTCTGTGTTCGGCCTTTCTTGTAGATGCTCCACACACGGGACAATAATTATCGTGTGTGTTTTTTTAAGGATTCAGAGGGAGAACAGCAGCTGCAGTCATGGCAGGTGAGGCTTTGTTCAACTGTTTACTCAAATATGTTCTAAGGTTTTAAGTTCGCTAATATTATATTTTGAACTGGTTTTGCAGGACAGAAAAGTAAAAGTGTAAGTGCAGTTTTTGGTGCTCCTTTCACAGTTTCATCGAGTTATTTTAAATACAAGCATGTGTGTTTATGTGTTTGTTCTGTGCTGTTACAGGTGACTGTGTGTGGATATCCACTCAGCATCTTTTTTATTGTGGTCAATGAGTTCTGTGAGCGTTTCTCGTACTATGGCATGAGAGGTGAGCGCTGAAACAAAGAGTCTTACTTTACTTTGCAGTTTTATTTTGCATTTATTAAATCATGTTTAATATTCCCTCTGCAGCGGTGCTGGTGCTGTACTTCAAGTACTTTCTGAAGTGGGACGATGACTTTGCCACTACGATCTACCACACGTTTGTGGCCCTGTGTTACCTCACACCCATCCTGGGGGCCATCATCGCCGACTCATGGCTGGGCAAATTTAAGTAAGTTACATGTTTGTATTTATTTTTAAATCTCTTTTCTCTAACGTGATGCTTTTCCACAGGACCATCATCTACCTGTCCATCGTCTACGCGGCGGGACAGATCGTTCTGGCGGTGAGCGCGATTCACGACATCACAGACACCAATAAAGACGGAGTGCCCGACAACATGACCTTCCACGTGTGAGTACAGCTCAGGTTCTCTTCAGAGGAGAGATCTCTGTACTGTTCTTCAGAGGAGAGATCTCTGTACTGTTCTTCAGAGGAGAGATCTCTGTACTGTTCTTCAGAGGAGAGATCTCTGTACTGATCTTCAGAGGAGAGATCTCTGTACTGATCTTCAGAGGAGAGATCTCTGTATCGTTCTAACATAAAGACATTCTGTGTGTCCTCAGAGCTCTGTCCATGGTGGGGCTGCTGCTCATCGCTCTGGGCACTGGAGGCATTAAACCCTGTGTGGCGGCGTTTGGAGGAGACCAGTTTTCAGACGAACAGGTCAGAGGAGCTGATATCAGCTTCATCTCGTCAGCATTTTTGTGTCTCCAGCTGTTATCACTTTATAGACTAATGACCCACGTGCACATGTGTGTCTCACACACACACCACTGTGCCGCACACACACACCTGACACTTTATCACTGTTCAAGGTTATGCCCTCAGTTTATGTTCACTCATGAAAGTTACATAATATGTCTTTACATGAAACTCAACACTGATTTGTGTGTGAAATATTTGTTGAACAGGAGAAACAGAGAAGCACTTTCTTCTCCATCTTCTATCTGTCCATCAATGCAGGGAGTCTCCTGTCCACCATCATCACCCCCATCCTCAGAGGTAACACAACAATATAAATACAACATAAATACAACATCACATTTCAAAATAACTCCACCTAATCCCCCGTGTGTGTGTGTGTGTGTGTGTGTGTGCAGCTCAGCAGTGTGGGATTCACACCAAACAGCAGTGTTACCCTCTGGCCTTCGGGGTCCCTGCTGCTCTCATGGTGGTCGCCTTAAGTGAGTTAAAAACATTTATTGTCTGACCGATCCTCAGGACGTTTCTATGTCTCAAACACAGACTGTATGAATCTGTGTCTCTGTGGCCCAGACCCTCAGCTGTGAATCCTGTTACTGTTTAAACTCCCTGTACACGAGGTTTTATTATTAAATGTATTTTCTGACTGAAAACATGTCGTCCTGCAGTCGTCTTCATCGTGGGCAGTGGCATGTACAACAAGACGGCGCCTCAGGGGAATATTCTGGTTAAAGTTTGCAAGTGTGTTGGGGTAAGTTTGTTTCAGCTGCTCAATGAGAACGTTTTGGGTTAATAATGATAAGATAAGTCATGTTTGTTTGTTTGTTTGTTGTACCTGCAGTTTGCTATCAAGAACCGATTCAGACACAGAGACTCGAGGTTCCCAAAGAGAGAGCACTGGATGGACTGGGCTGAGGAGAAGTACGACGTGAGTGTGGTTTGTGTTTGTTCTTTTCACACAGTAGAGCTCTGGAAATAAAACCTCTTTGTTTTTCCAGAAACTGTTGATCGCTCAGGTGAAGATGGTGCTCAAAGTGCTCTTCCTGTTTATCCCTCTCCCCATGTTCTGGGCGCTCTTTGACCAGCAGGTGAGTTAACCCCGTCTGTGCCCTTTTCTTATGTGTTTGTCTGTGTGCAGCAGTGGAACGTAACAAAGGTAAACGAGTAAAGCACTGTACTCGGATACTTTTTACTTTTACTTCAGACATTTGAGAGCAGTATCTGTACTTTCTACTCCACTACATTTTTGAACTGGACTGAAAAGTAAAAGTGTTTTTTATTATTGTGTGAGACCTGCTGTGGGTTTATTTTTAATACGTTCATAATTTGAGCAAAACAAAAATATACAAGAAAAAACAGATAGAAAAAAAAACCCCATTGATTCAGTTGTTTCTGTAGCACAAATATTTCTCAAAATCACTACCTCCTCCTCTCCTCACCACCTGCTCCTCTCCTCCTTTCTCCTCTCCTCCTCACCTCTCCTCTGCTCCTCTCCTCCTCTCTCCTCAAGACCTCCTCCTAACCTCCTCTCTCCTCAAGACCTCCTCCTAACCTCCTCTTTCCTCAAGCCCTCCTCCTAAACTTCTCTCTCCTCAAGACCTCCTCCTAATCTCCTTTCTCCTCAAGACCTCCTCCTAACCTCCTCTCTCCTCAAGACCTCCTCCTAATCTCCTCTCTCAAGACCTCCTTCTAATCTTCTTTCCTCAAGATCTCCTCCTAACCTCCTCTCTGCTCAAGACCTCCTCCTAATCTCCTCTCTCCTCGAGACCTCCTCCTAATCTTCTCTCTCCTCAAGATCTCCTCTCTCCTCAAGACCTCCTCCTAACCTCCTCTTTCCTCAAGCCCTCCTCCTAACCTCCTTTCTCCTCAAGACCTCCTCTAACCTCCTTTCTCCTCAAGACCTCCTCCTAACCTCCTCTTTCCTCACCACCTCTGCTCCTCACCTCCTCCTCTCCTCCTCCATTTGAAGCTTTTGGAGACTCAAAATCTGCTCAAAACACTTTTACTTTTCACTCTTTAAGTATATTTTTAAACAGGTACTTTAATACTTTTACATAAGTAGAGTTTTTCACATGATACTTTTACTTGAGTACTTTTTTGCCCTGGTATTTGTACTTTTACTGAGTACTTCTTCCTCTTTCCTATATGACAGAGTACACATTGTTTGCATGTTCTTCTGACGTTTGCTTTAAACGTTGTGCTCAGGGCTCCAGGTGGACGCTCCAGGCCACGACCATGGACGGAAACTTTGTACGACAGTTTGTTTCTCTTTTTAAAATACCAAACATTAATATAACTATTTATTTAACTTATTTATGTGTGTGTGTTTTGTGTTTTGTGTTCAACAGGGAGTGTTCGTGGTTCAGCCTGATCAGATGCAGGTGAGAAAACGACAATAAAAGAACAAACTCACATCAAACACAAACAGTGATGAGGGAAAATACTGTGAAAATGTAAAATGTGTCACAGAAAAACTCAATATCTGCAGTAAAATGTGTTTGTAATGTGTCCTGAGACATGGACCAATCAGAGCACTGCATTAAAACACGTGGACCAATCAGAGCACTGCGTTAAGACACGCGGACCAATCAGAGCACTGCGTTAAAACACGTGGACCAATCAGAGCACTGCGTTAAGACACGTGGACCAATCAGAGCACTGCGTTAAGACACGTGGACCAATCAGAGCACTGCGTTAAGACACGTGGACCAATCAGAGCACTGCGTTAAGACACGTGGACCAATCAGAGCACTGCGTTAAGACACGTGGACCAATCAGAGCACTGCGTTAAAACACGTGGACCAATCAGAGCACTGCGTTAAAACACGTGGACCAATCAGAGCACTGCGTTAAGACACGTGGACCAATCAGAGCACTGCGTTAAAACACGTGGACCAATCAGAGCACTGCGTTAAGACACGTGGACCAATCAGAGCACTGCATTAAGACACGTGGACCAATCAGAGCACTGCGTTAAGACGGAGCGGAGAGAGAGAGGGAGCGGAGAGAGAGACAGACAGAAGAGAAAAAGAGAGGAGAAAGACAGACAGAGTTACTCAAAATCTGTTTTCAGAATCTGTATCTGCATCACAGACAGAACAGTTTCCCAAACACTGAACTAGAATAACTGTTTTGGTTTTTTTTACAAATACTTTAAGAGAAAAATGTCATTTCTTTTTCCTTCAGACGGTGAACCCGATCCTGATCCTCGTCCTGGTGCCCGTCATGGACAGTATCGTGTATCCACTGATTTCAAAATGCAACCTCAACTTCAGGTACGTCCGAAAAGTCCCATATCACAGGAAACGACATTAGAACAGATCAGAAAACAGAGTAACATGAGCCGTTTAAATCAGGTTCATGATAAAACGGCCCCTGTGTGCGTCAGATCTGCTCAGAGTTTGTTTGTTTGTTTGTTTGTTTGTTGCAGCCCCCTGAAGAGGATGACCGTGGGCATGTTCCTCGCCGCTCTCGCCTTCGTGGCCGCTGCTCTGGTCCAGCTACAGATCGATGTGAGTTTATTTAAATATTATGTTAACCTTAATGTCCCGTCAAACCTTCTCTCAAGTCAAAATGTCTAATGTCTTTGGTCTGTATAGTCTCTAATATCATAATAACAAATAAAATAATAATAATAAAGTAAAAGAAAAAGAAAATAAAACTCTTTAATATCGCAATAAATAAATTAAAACTCCATAAATAAATAAAATAATAAAAAATAGAAAATAAATAAATAAAATAATAAAAAATAAATAAATAAAATAATATAAGATTCTCTAATGTCGCAATAAATAAAATAAAAAAATAAACAAAAATAAAATAAAAAATAAAATACAAAATAAATAAATAAAATAATGCAAAATAAATAAAAATAAAACTCTAATATAAAAATAAATAAATACAAATAAAATAATAAAAAAATAATTAATTAATTAATTAAATAAAAATAATTTAAGACTCTCTAATGTCACAATAAAAAAATAAAAATAAAATAAAAATAATAAATAAAATACAAAATAAATAAATAAAATAATGCAAAATAAATTAAATTAAACTCTAATATCACAATAAATAAAATAAAATTTAAAATTAAAAAAATAATTAAAAATAAATAAAATAATAAAAATATAGATAAATAAATAAATAAATAAGCTAATAAAATAAAATAAATACCTGACCAGCAGCAGACCTGTATTGCTCATGACCTAACCTCTCTTCTTCTTCTTCTCTTGTAGAATTCACTGCCCAAGTTTCCAGCAGCAACTGAGTCCCAGGCCAAGTTTATCAACATGATGAACACGTCCGTGACGGGGCAGGCCGGAGAGTTTCCTCTGAGTCTGCCGTCTTATACGGTACTACATTAGCTCTGCGTCAGTGCTTTGTCAGTGTTTTGTTGTCGTTTTTATTGTAAAATCTCACACAAACTTCTCGTTCCAGGCCACTGAGGATTATAAAACATTTACAGGTCCGTTTAGCTTGAATCTGGAGGGAGCGGTTTACCCCGTCAGTTTGGCCGACGGAACACGCAACACTTTAGTCATAATCAAGGACGCCATGTCACCCAGGGCCATTCTGGTGATTAAAACAAATAGATTTCTTTATATGTTTGGATTTCCCAGGTTAACTGTCATGTGCTTTTTCTGTAGTTCGGCGACATCACAGCGAAACCGGACGAGGGCAAAAACGCGATCAGGTTGTGAATCGTGTGTTTTATTTTTATTTATGGAGAGTTTTTTGCAACAACAGACGTAGGAAAAGTAAAACATTTTCCAAAGCCATGCGTGTTTTACTGAAATCTAAATATTATTCCATCCATTTTTGATAAAACCACTTTACATTATTGTCACTTAGAAGATGGAAACTCAAATTTAAAAAAACGTTTGGACAGTTCTTCAAAATGGCGGTTTGTTGCGATTGAGCTCTTCATATATTTTTATGTAACGTTATAATTATAATAACTACACCTTATTAAACATGAACAAAGGCGTAATTCATAATGATCAAATGGCTTATTAAGAATGATTCATGCTCACTAACGACTTAATGAAACAAAACACAACTCCAGGTCTGTGTTTGAGGAGGTAACACTATTATAACATGGATTAAAGGTCAATATAGGACCGTTTAAGTTCCTAAACTGAATAATTATTCAGACTAATTGAGGTGTAGTTATTTTAAAGTGGAACCGAATCTATCATTTTCTCTTTATTTTCATGTAGATTCTTCAACGGGTTTAGTTCAGCTCTTAACATCACGACTGATGAACTGGACTTTGGAGACATCGTGCGAAACAACATGTCCGAATATCGAAACGTGACATCTGGAAAGTGAGTCTGCAGCTTTACACACTTTACATTTCCTCGTTTAGCTTCTTATTTATTTATTTCGAGCACATGTATCGGGTTCACTTAAAGCACATTTCACAAATTAGTCTTTATTTAATCTCAAAAAGGAATGAAAACATATTAAATCCCACCCCTATCTTCATTTAAAACATAAATTCAGTGCTTTGTTTACGCTTCCTATTAGCTCTGATTTGTTTGTTTTGATTTTCAGAGTAAAGTTCACGATCCTCGATGAAGCCACCTCGCAAACGTGTGTCTACGAGCAGACGCTGAAGTTTGGCAGTTCTTTCACTTTGCTCATCCCTCCGACTTTGACGCTTGGACAAATGGTAGCGGTAGGTTGTTTTGTTTCATTCTCCGTATAGAGAAATAATCTTCTACTTCAGCGTCTGCGTGTCTCTGCAGTGTCAGGGCATCGTTGAAGTGACGGACATAAACCCCAACAGCGTCCACATGGCCTGGCTCATCCCTCAGTACTTCCTCATCACTGCAGGAGAGGTCGTCTTCTCCGTCACTGGTTTAGAGTTTTCCTACTCACAAGTAAGTTTTAACATTTTTATTTAATTTTACGCAGTTTTCTTACTTCTGTTTTAAAGTTTCCTCGTCACAAACAGACCTGGAGTTGTGTTTTTTTGTTGAGTTCTTCTTCTCTCAAACTGAAAACACTCTGTTCCACCTTGTGATGTCATCATGTGGTAATCCAAATCCAAACTCTGTTTTTAAACTCCACACACCTTCATTTCTAGAATAATTTGGATGATTTCAGAACCTGGAATTGTCAATCTCTACTGAGCTAAAGGTAAAAAAGGAGCTGTTAATGTGAAAACTACCACTTCATGACATCACTAGGTGGAAATGCAGATAGACTAATAATAAAGAGTTATTAAAACATGTAAATGAAACAAAACACAACTCCAGGTCTGTTTTTAACGAGGAAACAGCATTAGAACAAGACTTAACGCTCACAAGAGTCAGTTTTGTGTAATATCGAACCTTTAATCTGCAGATAGAGACACAAAATTACTTTATGGCAGAGTCAGGCCTCATGTGACGCTCAGAACCTCCAGAATTCACTCACTGAGCTGCACAGGCTGCACTAGCACTGATTCATGATTGGCTGCAGGTTCTTGGGGTTTAAGTAGTGACCAGTCAGATCAGAGACAGTGCTTTTAGGGTTTATTATTATTTATTTATTATTATTACTTCTACTATTACAATTTTATTATTATTATTATTACCATTTTATTTATGATTTTTTTTTTTTTTTTTTTTTTTTAATGATTGTTTTCAAATCTACAATACTTCAATTCATGGAGTTGTTTTAATATTTATTACGCCTCAAAATTTGTAAAAACCCCTGATTTAAACATTAGAACCGGCAGCTTGTACAGATCAGGTCACGTTTATGTCATTTAAAATACAAATTCTAAATACCCTTCTGTTTAATAAAGCATTTTATCAACAACATGGAGTGATTTAACGCGTCTTTTTGAACAGGCTCCCAGTAACATGAAGGCCGTGCTGCAGGCGGGCTGGCTGCTCACCGTCGCCGTCGGAAACATCATCGTGCTGATCGTCGCTGAAGCGGCTACACTTCCTGACCAGGTGGGGGAGCTAACGGGTAACGCGCGCTCCATATGTAAAACCTCATCTCCTTAACACGTCTGTTTTTGTGTTCCAGTGGGCAGAGTACATCCTTTTCGCCTCCCTGCTCATCTTAGTCTGCATCATCTTTGCCATCATGGCCTATTTCTACACCTACATCGACCCGGTCCAGATCGAAGCGCAGTTTTCTCAGCCAGAGGACGAGAAGAAGAGGAAAAGTCTGGAGATGACGAAGAGGGACTCCATAGAGAAGAGGAAACATTCAGATTCTAACAGCTTGTACCAGACCAAAATGTGAAGTGTTTTTTTTGTCGTGTGTGACTGAGCGAGCGCTGGATCACATGGAAATCAACATCAGTGTTTGGAGAATAGTTGTAAAGCGTTTTGAGGTTATCCCAGTAATTACATTTTAGTAGTTTTATCTTAAAGTTGTTTTAAATGTATGTATTGTAATATATCTGTAATATATTAGAGTTTTTTATGCTATATGAAAGTTGCATCTACTTGGATATTTGGACGTGGTTCTGTGGTCAAGGACATAAGTTGGCCATAAAATAATTGTGTTTGCTGTTGCCAGTAAGACTGTGTACACGAGGTAATAGACCACACCTACAGCTGCACTTAATAAAAGTCTCTCCTGGCCTTAATTAATGTGTTTGTGTCCAATGGGCTCTATTATATTATTTATTTTAATCATTTATTATTTTATTATTATTACTACTATTATTACTATCACTATTTTATTTTTTATTTATTATTATTACTACTATTACCATTTTATTTTTATTTATTTATTATTACTGCTACTATTACTATTTTATTTTTATTTTTTATTATTACTATTACCATTTTATTTTTTATTATTAATGTAATTACTATTACTATTTTGTTAATTTATTATTATTATTACATTTTAAGTATTATTTATTTATTTAATAGATCCATAGTCTCTATTCACACCAGTCATGGAGCTATTAAAATGACACAAAAATAACACCAGCACGTTAGCGAGCTCACTGTATCTCAAAACCGTCACTTTTATTTAAAATCGTAAAACATGAAATTAAAAAAACTATGAATATTAAAATGAACTGAAATAAGGACTATTTGATTGTTTTAAATCTAAAATACTTAAGCTCATGGTGTCGTTTTAATATTTATTATGCCTCAAAATGAGCAAAAAACCCAGAGATAAAACTGAACAGGAAGCAGTGACGCCAACAGTGCGGTCGCTGTCGTTTCTACGCACAGTAAAGCAGCGGTGGCAGCGTTTCGTTAGCATTAGATCTTTATTTCTCATGTCACTTTGAAAGCTTACAAGGAGCTTACATTTAAACTTGGGAATTCTCAGATGACACAAGCAAAGATTATATACAGTACTATAAACCGCTATAATAAAGGAGGCCAAATGTACAGTTCTTCGTAGCATATGTTTTCTGTAACGTATAGATATTTTCGCCCATTTTTCCATAAAGCATTCCATAATCCATACTTACTCTTTTCAGTTATAAAAATATTTCAGATATTTCTTTCAATCCCTGTGTTGACAAGTGCGTTTTGAAGCAACTCCTCAACATTATTGCTGCATTAGCACAGTAGTAGTAAATTCTGGAACTCTTAAGTAAACATATATAGTAAAACATGGCTATTAGCGACTTTTATTTGTTGTTCCTAATACAGATTTTCTTTTTTTTCTTTTTTTTAATACTTCACACACTTCCAAAAGTGCAAAAAAAAAAAAAAAAAACAGGATCTGAAATTAGAAAAAAGGTGCAACTCAAACGAAACGTCCGGTGAGAGAAAAGAGAGGACATGGCACTCCTAACGTCGTGAGGAAGCGAGACGAAGTTTAGACGATTCAAAATGGCATCTGAAGTTGGCAAGTTTTGGCCTGATTTGCGGTTACGGTCCTTGCCTCAAAAGTTGTCACCTCCACGTTACTTTTTCACATAATGCTAAGGGGAAAATAACAAGCGAGGAGAACACTTTGCGGTCAGGGTTCAGTCAGACGTTGTAATTTGAATTTTAACGTCGATCGGACATTTTCAGAGTCGTTTCAGAAGCGCCGCTGACCTCCTCCGACGACGACGTCTACGCGGCAACAGCACGAGTTCTCCCTCCGCCCACGCGAAAGATCGTCTTCTACTCCTAAACAGTGCGTTTTGTTGCTCGGCTGGAGACTGAAACGGTAAATCGGATCCGTTTTTTTGAACCACTGAAATACTGAACGGAAATAAACGGACGCACAGACGTAATTAAACAAAAAAAAAAAAAAAGAAAAAAATGTGAAGATCTGAAAAACCCAAGGCATTTTCCGTTTCTTTCTGTTGGAGTTTTTGAAAATTTTAAATACCTACTTTTTTTTTTTAAACATGATCAGTATCTACAAAATGCACACGACCATTTTGTACACAGTGATTTTGTTTTTTTTTTCTTAAACCCCCCGAAACAAAACAAAAACTAGTTGTAATCATGTACAGGTACAGCATGGCGACCCCTCCTCTCCACTTAAAGCACTTTACCTGAGGTTTCGTTAAGAATGCTCTTTTTTTTTTGCCTCTAGGGGGAGTCGGAGAGCACACACGCAAGCACGCTCGCACCCATTTGCACAGCTCGTCATGCTTTCCACGGCTATGGGGGGATGTGACGCCTGCATTCAGCGGAGGAGGAGGAGGAGGAGAAGTGGAGGAATCCTGTCGTGAATTAGGGGAGATTTTTCAGCTCTTTGTTGAGAAAAATTCAGGCGCTGCAAGTGGAGCATTTACAAAGTCTGGCAACCCTAAGAAGCGTCCCCCCGGGTTCCACCGCCGTCTAAAAACTACAAAAAGCTCCTTCCAAGAGTTTCTCAGTGCACTGCTAGCAAGTGTCTGGAGTTCAGCTTTACTTTTTTTGTTTTTTTTGTTTTTTTACAGACTTGGTTGACTGCCTCTCTCAAAAGCAGGTGGTCAAATGTGTTCAGCTGGTTTAGAGTGACCCCTGCTGGCGAAAACATGGCTGCTGCGTGAAGGGTTGCGCTGGTCTGCGGTAGCCGAGCGGTCACTAGGTGGAGGAGGAAGACGTCCTGCTTGTCGAATAACTGCAACAAACGGACATGAAAAGGTGCCGTTACACATTATAAAAGCTTTGTCTTTCGCAGGGTTTCCACGTGTCATTTGAATTCATTTTCCAGGACTTTTCCAGGAAATTTTAGTTGTGTAATCGCGGCATTTTCAAACACATTACCCCCTTTGTTTATAGTTTTAGAATGAAAGATGTGGTCCAAGCCTAAGTCTGTACCTGAAGTCCACAATTATTGCAAATTAATTCTACACCAAAGGCAATCGACTGTATTTTATGTAAACGAAGCAAAAACTGAACTCAAATTAGACACGTGCGAACCTAATATCGACTTAAAATAAATTTTAAAAAGTGTTCATGACTCATTTTCCACATTCGAGAGATATTTGTGAGCAGCTTGTGGCGATTATCATGGTCAAAATAACTGCAATTAATGATTAAAGTTGTTGCGGATATGAATAATTATAACTTAGAGTATTATGAATGAGCAGGGCCGTCAACTGAAATTTAGAGGCCCGGGGCAATAAGCCTCACATGGGCCCCCCCTGTAATATAAATTAATAAGAAGAGGGTCCAAGTCTGGGCTCCCTAAGACCCTGGGGCCCCGGACAACAGACCCTTTGTCCCCCCTGTTGAGTCTCCCGTGGATAAGTCTTTTTTTTTTTCTGCATGTTCAGGTAATAATCATCTTTGTTGGCGATTATCACGATTAAATAAAATGTCCCATGGCTTATTTTTATCACAATAAATGATGTTACTGTTTATTATCTCGTCCCTCGTTGTGAGGAAAAAGAGGGAGGCCTGTATGTGACGCCAGGTTCCCGTCAAGTAGGTAAGATAAAAGATGTGGAGGGAGGGTTTGTACAAAATACGTCTAATTTCCTGCATTTCGGTGGATTTTACAGGAGGCAGTAAAAGTCTGTATTAATTTGACACAGCAAAGCAAAGTGTGGAGACATTTTCAAGGACAAAATATACAATTTCCAGGACATTTGGACTTTTTTTCCCCCCGAATTTTCCATGTCACTTTCACGTTATCTATATTTGTAATTTTAGCTTCACAACTAAATAAACCTTTTTCTTCTTTTTAAACTATGAGATGTAGTTTTCTAGATATATTTTTTGTGATTTATAGAATTTTAAAAAGAGATTCTTCTGAAATAATCTATTGTCACGATCTGATATTTTGTGTTTACCTCAGAGCTGATTCTTTTCTTGTTCATGTTGTTTGTCGTTTATGTTTTTTGTTGTTAATTGCTTTTGTGGGTCACACTTGGTTGCTATGGCGACACGCTGTTGTGATGGCGACTGTCAGTTTTGTCTGTGGCTGCTGTGGTTTTGTGCTTTTTTTTTAGTGTGGGTTTCAGTCTAGAGTCGCCCTCAGAAAATAAATAACCAGAAGAACTTCAACCTGACTCCTCACACCAGTACACAGCAATACACACATACTTCTTAGGACTTAAATCTGAAAACAGTAAGAATATTTGTATCATGTATCGTTGCTCACGTGAGTCGCAGACGTGGAGCTGGCAGTAGGACGTACCTCTGGAGTCTGTGGACCATGTGAGCCACGAGTGAGTCGGAGATCCCGGGATAAGCCTCTTCAGCCAATAAGATGGCCTCCCTCAGCTCGTCCAGGACCATGGGGTTACCGTTCACCTGCTCCTGCCGCGCCTTCAGCTGCACAGAGGGAGGAGTGAGTAACGAACGCAAACACGGGCAAATAGAAAGCATTTACTATTTAAAAAAAGGTCCTATATTACTCAAAATGAACTTTAAATCATGTTCTAATGTTGTTTCCTCCTCAAAAACAGACCTGGAGTTGTGTTTTGTTTCATTCACACATGTTTGAGTCGCACTTTATTATCTCAAAACACTCTGTTCCACCTTGTGATGTCATGAAGTGGTAGTTTTCAAGTTAAGAGCTGCTTTTACCATTAGAACTCAGCCTAAATCTGCAGGGTTTGTGCGTTAAACATGTGTGAATGAAACAAAACACAACTCCCGGTCTGTTCGTGATGAGGAAACGACATCAGAACAGATCAGAAAATAGTGTAACACGGGCCTTTTAATACCATCACTGCTCTTTTCAAACAATAAATGTCCTTAAATCCGCTTTATTTGTGCTCGTGTCTCTATGGTTTTCATCTTTGTGGATCATTTTGTTAGAATTCACACATTTTAAATCACGACATTCATCTAAAACAACTTAATAAAAGAAAGAGGACAAAGCAAAATGGCGTCTTGAAAACAGTCGATTAAAGATTAAACTCAAACGTGAATCAGTCCAAACACAACGTCAGACGCTCGACGAGAAGAAACGACTAGAACACGATTAAAAACTCTGAAAAGTCCATTTTGCAGAATACGTCGGAGTTAATCTTCTGAGTTTGCTACATTCTGGTGGTTGTGAAATGAACCACAAACTAAACCCTCGTGAGCACATCTCCGTGGACATAAGACATGAGTTTGTGCAGTAATCTTACCTCAGCTAATGCAGGAGAGATGACAGTGGTCAGGCTCTGTGAATAAGGCCTCTTTGGAATGTCTTTTGTCTGCGGAGAAAATAGAAACAAGTATTAGATCTAGCTTGAGGGGTCAATCTTTAATTAGACTCAGATTACGGTGCTCAGATCTGTGTTCTTTACCTTGTCCGCTGCTCCCGACTGCCCCTCCCCGTTCTGCAGCTTCTTGGGGTCCTTCTCTCTGATGGTGAAGATCCAGTCGTCGCTGCCGAAATCGTTCCCGCCCGACGCCTGGCCGTCCTGCTCCCTGATCGGACGAGAGGAGAACGCTGCTTAGTGCATTTATTAGGACAACGGGAAGTTTTTATGATTCAATTTAGGTTTATTTCTTTACAACTTAAGCTGAACAAAGAGCTGCACAAAAAAAAAAAAAAAAAAAAAACAATACACAGATCACACGACACGCAGCAAAACAATAAAACACTAAGAAATCCTGTCTATTAGGCATAAAGTCACAGTTATCAAGGCCAAAATAATTACAATTAACAATTATATTACGATAATTATAGTTTCTGACAGTTTAAAAATGTTCTGGATGTGAATAATTACTATTTTTATATTAATATTTTAACAGCTGTTGGAGCATTTGCTATAAGTAAAAACAACTGATCTACAGGAAGAACTCGTTTTTTCTGCATATTCTCGTGAAAAAGGCGATTATCTTTGTTGGCGATTATATAAAAACTGCCACGAACGATTATTGTCAACCCTTTTTATCACGATAAACGATATTACTGTTTATCGTCCCATCGTTATTGTCTAATATTAAATGACAAGGAGGAGAGGTGGGTTTTCAGTCTCGTCTTAAACTGTGTTACAGACTGAGAGGATGTGACAGGCAGAGGGCGCTGTTCCGTAGTCTGGGAGCTGCTACACAAACTGCTCTGTCACCTCTGGTCTTGAGGCTCTGGGGCGGAGTAAAGAGCTGCAGCAACTCCCTCAAATAAAGAGGACCCACAGAGTGCACACATTTAAACACAACATTTTGAACTGCACTTGATATAAAACAGGGAGACAAATAAACCACAAGTGTGTGTAAATGAACAAGACTCGGAAACATGTTTAAAAGTCCCATATTACGCTGTTTTCCGATCTGTTCTAATGTCGCTTCCTCATCAAAAACAGACCTGGAGTTGTGTTTTGTTTCATTCACACACAACAGTTTAACACATAACACAGTTCTTCTCTCAAACTGAAAACACTCCAAAGCTCAAAATGCTCCGTTCCACCTTGTGATGTCATGAAGTGGTAATACAGGAAGTGCTCCGCTGTGTTTTTAAACTCCACACACCTTTATTTCTAGAATCATTTGGATCATTTCAGTCCTGGGATCGCCAATCTGCTACTGAACTAAAGGTAAAAGGAGCTGTTAACGTGAAAACTACCACTTTATGACATCACAAGGTGGAACGGAGCATTTTGAGCTTTGGAGTGTTTTCAGTTTGAGAGAAGAACTGTGTTATGTGTTAAACTGTTGTGTGTGAATGAAACAAAACACAACTCCAGGTCTGTTTTTGAGGAGGAAACAACATTAAAACAACTTAATTCGAGTCAATTTTGCATAATATCGAACCTTTAAACCTGTAAACTTTTTAACCTGTGATAACGTGTAGCTCTGTTTTTAATGTTTTATTGTTTAAAATGGACAAATGTAGTTATTCGTTTTGTTTGTTTTTGTTTGTACAATTCTCCATTTTAACAGAGCACTCATGAAAAAAGAAAAGAAAAAAGTCTGGTGCTCTCATCGATAACAAAATATTGACGGTCAACGATAATATTGAAACTAATTTATGCCACTGACACAAAAAGTAAAACTATCCCTAAAAAAAATAATACTAATAATAATCCAAAACTGCAATAAATAAACAGCAGAATGAAACACTTTGGTGGTGAGTTTACATATATAATTAATCATAAAAGCTATTTATTCAGCCCGAAACAACTCAAATCTTTTTAAAAAACACACAAAAATCCACAATAATACAAAGAAAAAGTAGCCATGATAAATACTGACTCCCGTTTAACAGAAACTAAACGTTAAGTCGTTAAAATCTCAGTAAGTACAATGTAATAGCTGCTAATTACACATCCTTACACCATGCATTTAATTAAACTTAACATAAAACGTAAAGGAGTGTGTGAGAGAAAATACGCACGAGTCTGATTCATCTGAACTGGAATCGTTGGCTCTGGCCTGCTCTGCTTTCCACCTCTTGTACTTGTCCACCAGCTCGATCAGGTACGACGTCTTTTTCGCGTGACGTACAATCAGCTTATGCTTCAGCAGCTCTTTGGCAGTTGGTCTCTGCGGAAAGGAAAAAAAACAAAACACAACAACTTCAAAATCCCTCCAAAAATCTGCCATATTCAATAGAAAACGCTGAGAAAAAAAACAAAAAAAGTACTCACAAAACTGGGCTCTTTGTTGAGACAAGCGTCGACGAACTCCTTGAGCGGTTTGCTGTAGTTGCCCTCCAGTGTGGGCGGGTTGTTCTTTGGGATCAGGAATAAAACCTTCATGGGGTGAAGCTCTGAGTGCGGAGGTTCGCCTTTCGCCAGTTCAATGGCCGTGATGCCCAGAGACCAGATGTCGGCCTGTGACGCACAAAACCACAAAGAAATACATTAGAATCAGCGGCAAAAGGCCAGAAGTGTGTATTTGTACAGCACAATTTGTACAAAAAGTCATTCAAAGAGCGTTAAAAATCACAATACAACAAATCAAAACATAAATAATCATCATAAAAGTAACATTAAAAGAGAAGAATGCAGTACTGTACTACTTTTACATCATTAAGTATCATTTTAGGTATCTGTATTTTATTTAAGTACATTTCACTGTGGATCCTTTTTACTTTTACTTCAGTACATTTGAGAGCAGTATCTGTACTTTCTGCTCCACTACATTTTTGAACAGGACTGAAAAGTAAAAGTACTTTTTACTATAGTTTGAGACCTGCTAAAAATTCTGAGGGTTTATTTTTAACATGTTCAGAATTTGAGCAAAACTAAAATATACAAATAAAAACAGATTGATTCGGTTGTTTCTCTTCAACAAAATTCAGCACAAATCTTTATCAAAATCACTACATTTGAAGCTTTATTAGACTCAAAATCAGCGTGAAATACTTTTATTTTTACTCTTTTAAGTACATTTTTAAACAGGTACTTTAATACTTTTAAGAAGATTTTTTCATGTGATGCTTTTCCTTGTGTTTCTTTGTTTTTTTTGCTCCTGTATCTGTACTTTTAATTAAATACTTCTTCCACCGTTGATCTAACACATGTAGGAATTTTACCTTATATGAAATACTTTTGCATCATTATACAGTACATTGAGAAAGTCTTATTTTTAATGTTTTAATCGATGTAAAAACAGCACACAAACTGGCAAAAACAAATCGTAAACACTCTGCCAAGGCACTACTCGGCAAAGAGGTCGTTCGTCTACTACTACTACTACCACCACCCACTACCACCCACTACTTCTACTACTATTACTTGTTGTTTTAGAGAATTTAAAAGGTCCAGTCCATGATTTAAAATAGTACAGACCAACTAATGTACTATATACACAACCAGGCAAAAGTTTGGACACTCATTCAATGTTTTTTTCCTTATTTTTACTACTTTCTGCATTTTCTAAACACACAGAAGATGTCAAATATATGGTAGCAAAGAAAAAAGTTGAATAACTATAATTTTTTTTATATTTTATACTCAAAAAATCCTCAAAATATCCATACTTTGCTTTGGTAAAAACATTTAGCAGAGTTATTTTCACTTTTTTAGTAGAGTATTAGAATTATTTAACTTTTTTCCAAATGTAGAACATATTAAAATTAAAGAAAAAAAAACTTGAATGAGAAGGCGTGTCCAAACGTTCGACTCGCCGCTACAAACGTTGCTGCCGTTACCTTCGAGTCGTACGCAGACTGCTTGATAACCTCCGGCGCCATCCAGAACGGCGTGCCCACAAAGGTGTTGCGTTTAATCTGGGTGTCCGTGAGCTGACCCGCCACGCCGAAGTCCGCTAGCTTGACCTCTCCTTGCTCCGACAGTAAAACGTTAGCCGCTATGGAAACAAAAGGACACAGATCAATATGGCCGCCTCCCTCGCGCAACACAACAGTCTCTCACACTGATCCACAGACAATTTACTCGCCGATAGCTGTCGAAGAGCTCTTAGTAAGCTAATGCAGCACCTTGGAGATTTACTAAGTGGGAATCAATACCATTAAGGCGGTATTTGATATTTGTGCTATGGGAAACAGTCGTCCCCGGGCACAAAGATGGCCGACAGCCTCGTACCCGCAGACTGTATATGTAAATGGGCATAGCTAACCTGCATCGACTCTGGCTCCAGTTCACTTTACACTGAAAAACTGTCCGCTCTCTGTACCTGCTGCTGTCCGACTCGTCATTTTGGTCTTAAATGTTCGTATTAACCCGCTCTACATGATCCTGGAAGAAAAGATTGGCTCTTTGGTTGCTATGATACTCACGGTCGGATTTCCTAATATGAAAATCGCCTCCGAATTGGCCGCTATAACTGTTTGACTGGAGTCGAAATGCCGTGGGTGACGTCAAACTCGCTCAGTCCACATGTACCTTTAATATCTCTGTGGATCTTCTTCTCCGAGTGCAAATACTCCAAACCCTTCAGGATCTCTCTCAAGATGGTCGCGATTTGTATCTCATCCAACGGTCCAGGTTCCATCTAAACACAAAGCAAAAAATAAATAAATAAATAATCAGACTGGCAGATAAATAAGTTCCTCAAAAGGTGACGACGCATGATCAGTTTATTGTTTTATACCGATGCTGACAAATGCGATATCTAATCAGAGTAAAACTGTATTGTAAACAAGTCAACAAGTCCAAAAGTACATCAGCTTCAGAAGATAACCTTGTGTATTTGGTACTAACGCTTTCACTTTAAACATTTGTGTGCAGCTCTAATCAGCCTTAAATCCACCCTGCTGCGCTCGTGTGTCTCTATAGTTATAATCTCTGACACCTGTGGATTGATGTCGTTTTGTTATAATTTACACATTTTAAATCGCAATATTCATCTTAAACGACTTAACAAAATAAACAAATCCGCCGTGTTCTGCGTTAGGAAACTGCGGTGTCCAATGGGAGCGGACGTCGCCGTAAACGTCATCACAACAAAGCGACGCAAAATGGAGTCTTGTAAATAAGCGATTAAAGATTAAACTCAAATCACGAAATCTCGAATCACTCGGAAAAACAACTTCAGAGGCTCAATAAGAAGAAATGACTAGAACACGGTTAAACGCTCTGAAAAGTCCATTTTGCAGATTAGGTTAGATTTAATTATAGCAGTAATATCTGTAGAAACCTGTAAATTTAATGTATTACTTGAGGATTAGGGCTATAAAAAATAAAGCCCAAATTTGTTTCGCACATGTACGTGAAATCTTGTGGCATTGTGTTTCGTTGCTATTATGAAAACACACAAACGCTTATTAAAGGGTTTATGAAAGTGATGAAACTTACCAAGTCTAATGCTGAGCCTCCACCCAAGTATTCCATGATGATCCATAGTTTTGTGTCCTGAGCAAATAGGACAGAAAGACAAAGGGTTAAAGCAAAGAAATCTACAGAAGTGAAGAAAAATTAAGCGTATCCAACTTGTGTATTATGTGTATTTAAAGGTCCTATATTAAGCAATCAGTAGCACACCTTGAGGTACGAGCCGTAGTACTTGGTGATGAAGGGGCTGTCACACTGGCTCAGGACAGTGATCTCCTGTTGGATGTCCTCGATCTCGTCCTCGGCTTCTTCCAGGTCTATGATTTTGATGGCCACGACCTTCTGCGTGCGATTGTCGATGCCTTTGAACACTTCGCCGAACGAGCCCTTGCCAATGCGCTCCAGCTTGGTAAACAGCTCCTCTGGGTCCACTTTAGTGTTCTGGGAAAAGCGAGGAAATGGAGTTTGAGAGAAGAAATAAAAACTGAAAGACAGGAAGCAAATGAACAACAACAGCAGCAGCGGTCACATTTACTCAGTAAGAAAGAATGTCTGTGTGAACCCACAGCAGCCTCTGTCTAACAGCACACACTTCACACAGACCTTGGCACATAAAAAGACCTTCATGTAGAACTATTTAGAATGTTTAAGAAGCTCCAAGCCCCATTGTTTATGACACGTTTAGAAGTGTATAGTCCCACATCTCATCATCAGGGGGTATATGCAGCCAACTACGTGTAAAGAGGCAGATTTACATCTCCCAATAACAACATTCACTGTGTGTGTGTGTGTGTGTGTGTGTGTGTCAGTGTGTGTGTGCTGATTCAGCCCCACAGTGATGATAGTGCACAGGAAAGAACAGATTAGGCACAAAATCAATCATGTTTATCAGGTTCCTGTATAGAAAACAATGGACAGATTGTTTCATGTTCTAATGAGCCATTGACACAGGCTGAGTGTGTTAGGCCTATTGCCCTCTCACCAGAGGCTTGCTTGCACACACACACACACACACACACACACCCACACACACACACACACACCCCTGCATCCTGGGCAGGTGGCCCTGCACACACACACTGACACACACACACACACACACACACACTCTCTCTCACCTGCATCCCTGGCAGGTGTCCCTGTACTGGGGAGTGGGCCATGCTGCTGTGGTGTTGTGGTTCTTGTTGTGTTGTTGTTGTGTTGTTCTTGATGTTGTTGTTGTTCTTGTCTCTCTCCGCGGGGCTCAGGTCTGTGGACAGAGCTCTGTCTTTGTGAAGTCTCTCAAAGTTTATTGTAGCAGTCCTGTGTGGAGCCTGTGTTCGCTCAGAGACACTTTCCTGTCCCAGTTCCTCTTGTTTCTCTTTCAGGTCACTTCAGGAGCCGTTAGGAGTTGACTGAGCTCATAGCGGTTTGGCTAATTCGGAGAAATCCGCAATGTTAGCATGCTAACGGAGGAGGTAACTGCACTAGCATCAGGTGAACTTGTGTTTCCCTCATAAAAGAGTGATGTCCAAACCACTACCTCCACACGTGTGTCCCACAGAGACACTACAGTCCTGTGTGTGAGACTACAGCCCTGTGTCTCTGCTCTGTCCCGCTGTCACTCTGTTAAACCTCTAAACTCCACAGTGTTGTCAGCTAGCTAACATGGTTAGCTCGTTAGCTAACACCACAGACGACCTGACAAACGCTCTGTCAGCGCGCTGCCTCTGGGACTGTCCGCATACCGCGACTGTCCACCTCCAAACCCGCCTCAGGACCGCTCCTCCCGGGCCGTGTGTCCACGGTACCGTGTCCTCTGGTCCTCTACAGCTCACACGGCGGCAGCTCCTTTAGCCTCTGTTTTTGTTTCCTCCCTCACTTTCGTCCCGTACTCTCGGCCATCTTGTCAGGGCCGTGACGCTGCTGCGGGGCGGACCCGGATCTGGTCAACAACATCCAGAGACAACATCCAGAGACAACATCCAGAGACAACATTCAGAGACAACATCCAGAGACAACATCCAGATCCATGCTACACCCAGAGCCAACAACCAGATACAACATCCAGATACAACATCCAGATACAACATCCAACTCCATGCAACATCCAGATCCAACATCTAGATCCATGCTACACCCAGACCAATGCAGCATCCAGATCCAACATCCAGGGACAACGTCCAGATACAACATCTAGACCCATGCAACATCCAGGTCCATCCCAGATCCAGGCAACATGCAGATCCAACATCAAGACCCAACAACCAGATTCAACATCCAACTCCATGCAACATCCAGATCCAGGCAACACCCAGATCCATCCCAGATCCATACAACATCACATCCACACACTGGATCCTGACCACAGACTGTATCTGTATCCGACCAGCTTCTCCAAACATGGGACAGGTGAACAAAGACCAGGTGAACAGAGACAGTGCGTTTTATTTTTCTTCAAGCCTGTCAAAATAATGTTGGTAAACTTACAAGTTTCCTCACCTACAAGTGTGCACAGGGCGTTAGAATCTAAATTAAAGTTACTCAGCTACTGAAATATTTATTAAAGCATCATGAACCAAACTCTGAACATCCACAGGGCTGGTTGTGCGCTCAGGACAGGGGGACAAAGTCTTTTAAAATATGTGTCTAGTGGCAGCAAATGATAAAAAAACAATGCTACACTATTAAATGTAACAATAACTGTATTTTTCACTGTCTCCTTTGACTGAAATGCTGCATATCTGTTCTGTAATTCCCCTGGATGTGATTTCTGCTCAAACACGCGCGCGTCCTGTAGTTCCCCTCTTTACACAGCAGAGGGCGCACGTGTATAGGTCTAAACAAACACGCATTTCTATTGAGTAATGCTCTGCTTTCGTGTCCAGGGTAGGCTTCTGGTGGTAGGCTGCTTTGTGTTTTATAGAGAGATGTTTTTCTTTTACGTGTGTCACATTTAAAACTAAAAGAGTGCCCACTAATCCAAAAGAAACCCACTAAAACGCAGTGTAAATATGTTTTCTGAAGGTCTGCAAGCCTTGACCTACTGTTAGATGCTTGAATTGTTTAGCCTACCTCAAAATAACCCATATCCTACAGCCTAGAAACGGTCTATCCAAACCAGTGCGCATCTTTTCAGTCTAATTAGGATATCGCCCTGGAGTCTTGTGATGTCGCCATGTCTCTCCACACACTTCTCCCTCCTCCTTCTGCTGTAGCTGCTTCACCTTTTCCTCCATCCTCGTTAAACTGACTGCTCTTGAACGCAGACTTCACCCTCGTGCCGTGGCGCCCTCCTCATCCTTCCTCTCTGCGCGCGTGTAGTGGGAAGCTCCCTCCTCCACGCGTAAATTATGTAGGGCAGGACCGGGGGATGCTTTGCCGCTTTGCCACATCCATTTGACAAACCCCAGCCGGGCAGCGTGAGGAATAGACGCCACTCACAGCCTCTCTTTTGTTTTTTTTAGACAGAAGAAGGCTCCCGCATCACCTAATCTGATTGTTTTAAAGCTGCGGACGGGAGAAAATGGACCTCACGGACCAGGGAGCGCAAATGGAGCCGCTGCTGCCCACGGTAAGACACCCAACCACCTTCAAATCTGTTCTGTTCTGTCCTGTTCTGTTCTGCTGTGCGTTTCTGTCTTTAATTGGCCTTTCCACACCGCGTCCACGAGCTTCACCCAAACCGCAAACGTGACATTCACCGCGCCAAAAATGGAATCTGCCACATTTCCAGCTTCCATTTACGTCTTCGGGCCTCGCGTGTCACTCATCCAGGACTGTACCTGCTCCTGCTGCGTGTACACTCTCACATCTGTCACTGTCATTAGGCAAAAAAACGACGCAGGAGGTAGACACGACGCACAGGTTAACGCGGATATCGACACATTACGCACGTTTAAGACCCGCTTACCCACCTGTTCTACTCTTATTTTATCATTATTGTTGTTATTACGCACGGCAGCCTGTGTCCACCTTATGCATTCTCCTACAAACAAGTGTCCTCCGGTGGATTTGAGTCGCTTGTTGCTTACATTTGTGTACACTAGCCTGGTTTAATGGTTTTTCTATGAGGCGCAGAGGAAGCAGCCATCATTGGAGACTAATTACCTCATAATTACAGCCACTTAAAACACCTAAACACTCAAATTAAGTCACTGGTTTATGGATAATCTGTGGATATTCGAAGTTCACCGCGCGTCTCCATCCGTCTTCCAACAGTCCTGCTCCTGTCTGGGCTGATTGTTCTGGTAATGACACAGATTTAATGCTATTACTGCTACTGTACGGTGTTTCTGCGGGCAGCCCCTCATTAGCATTCAGGTGAGACTGTAAAAAAAAAAAAAAAGAAAAGAAAAAGGGAGAAAGTCCAGCCTCTCCCGAACGCACACAGACGCAGAGCAAACATTGGCACGGCGCGCACAGACTCCACTTGACCGGCTCTGGATGCAAATCGATACGGAGCCGTGTTTGTGGCTGTGCGTGGCCCTGTTAGGTGCGCTCATGTGCGGCGGGTAAAGCCCTCCTCTGCCCGCAGTGTCAATGCAGTAGACTCGTTTCCTTTACCAGTCTCTCTCTGTCTCTCTGTCTCTCCGCCTACGCAGCAAACTGATGCGTTGTCATGGTTTCACCCTGATGTGCATGGGTATGTGAGCTGCACTTATGATGCAAAAACAGAAAAAAGAAGAACAAAAACATGCCTCCCTCTGTCATAATCATATTCATGTTCTTAACTGTGTTCCCAAGGTCAAGGAGGACAGAGACAGATGTGTCCAAACGTGGCACTCTGATGCGTAACTGCGTGGTGTCGTGATGTCTGTGTGACGTCCTGATGTGTTTTGATTTTTGTTTTTGTTTTACAGGAGCAGAGTTCACAGGACAGTAAAGACGTGGTAAGTGCAGTTTTCTCTCATTACATAGAAATCACTGCACATTTATCTGCTCCAATATGTGAAAAGTTTGGAGTCAGACCCTTTAACAAACCTCTGTTTTTAACTAATCTCATTATTTTTGACGCGTTACACTTTTGGTTACGCTTGTGTTTTTACTTCTTTAATTAGAACGAGCTGTTTGTGTGAAGAGTTTTTGTGTTTTGGTTCGTATTTAACTGTAAATTAACCACAAATTCAGTGTACAGGGCATAGACATGACTAAAAACTAGACAGAAACAGACAAACTATATTAAAATTATGTATGTTAACGATAGAAAAATAAGAGCAACGTAAAATAAACAAAGACAGAGAGGAAAAAATGAAATAAAAAACAGAAAGCATGTACTAAATAATACAAAAATATGAAGTTACATGTTTGTATGAAGTGTGGTCAGCCATAACACGCCCACTTTGTCACTTAATTACATTTAATATAGTAATTTCAGCTTTGGACTTGCACTTTGGACACTATAGTGCAGTGATGGGAAGAGTACTTGTATTGTATTGTATGTATTTTGTGAGGTTTTCTGGTACATGGTCCAATCAGAGTACTGTAGTCTGAATACTTGGAATACTTTTACATTATAGTGTAGAAACGCAACTTAAAAAAAACAGCTTCATGTTTGTTTCACTGCATTTCTGATCACTGACTGGATAAAAGAAGTGTTTTAGTATTTTTCTCGCTAATTCTGAGCAGTTTGAACCTAAATTGTGTGAAATACCACCATGTATTCCTTTGATTTTAGAAAAATAACTGTACCAGAGCACTCAGAATACTCAAAAATAGTATTCCGTGTCCATGTTTTGAGTTTCTTCCATAGACCGTACATATAAATGGACACTTCCACTTCCAACTCTGGCTCCATTTCACTTTCTATTGAAAAACTGTGGCCTCTCTCTCTGTAACTGCTGCTGTCAGACTCGTTATTTTGGTCTTAAATGTTCGTATTTACCCGCTCTACAAGATCCTGTGGTTTTTATTTCACTATTGTGTCTGTAAATCAAAGATATGCACATTAATAACAGACAAATCAGGCGCCTTCTTTCCCTGAGGTCGCTCCTGCTAGCGTTAGCAACAGGTTTGATTGACAGCGTTGCTAAGGACCCGCTCCCTGTTAAACCAGTGATGCGGGCGGGAAGAGGCGCTACTTTGAACAGCCTCGCTTTGGATTGGCTCTTTGGTTGCTATGATACTCGTGGTCAGAAATTAGCCGCTGTAACTGCTAGCCTCGATGAGCTTCATTCGACTGGAGCTAAACGCTATCGCTGACATCACTCTCACTTAGTCCACTTCTTTACACAGTCTATGGTCGCTTCCCGTCACTGTGCGTTTATTAGAAAGGCTTCATGCTGCGCTCCCGACGGCTCCGGACAGAGGGAGCAGATGGAGTTGCCGGCTTGTTCTTTTTAGCATTGCGTTCTTTGACCAGAGCGACGCCTTTGTCCGTCCCGGAGATCCGCCGTGTGAAACAGACAGCAGACAGGAACCACCACGAGGAGAGACGCGGCGAGCTTATTTCAGCTTTTAATTATAGTCAAAGCGGCGGCGCGGGTAATGAGGACAAGAGGAGGAAGGATCTGAGGTGCCAATTATGTTCACACTAAACCCCAGAACAGTGCGGTCGTTTCATTGTTTATCTCTTCATACATAAATAATGCCCCAGTGAGGTTATCCGTTGCCTTGGAGACCGTAGCTCACCGATAGTGTTTTTCCTCCCACACTGTATCTGGCTCACGTCCCGCTGACACTGCACTACAGGCAGGACGCTCCAGGTGACTCTCGCATGCGCACACCCCCCACAGCCCTCTGCACCAGCGCCGAGCCTGTTCGACCTCAGGTATGGGAGCACTACAGAGCACGGCGTCCCGGAGCCTCTGACTGTTGTCTCTATATCGTTAGGATGGTGTGGTTTGGGTGGCTGTAGTCTTTGGCTCCTCTTAGATAACAAGGCTACAGGGCTGGAGCAGAACAGAAGTGTGCACAGCAGCGTCTGTGATGTCAGAGCGCTAATCTCTCTGGGGGGATTGGCGGATGGGCGCTTGTCAGAAACATTGGAAGCTATCCTGGATGAGAGCCGCTGGTGTGAGACGGCGCTCCTGCTTCTGCCGGTTTGTTTATGGAGCGTTGGGAGCGAGGTTGTTGCAGTATTCCAGCATGGGAATCTCAGGGAGAGACAAGAGCTGAGGAGCGGAGGTTGTAAGGCGTCAGACCTCTGTATTTCCCTGACTCACCGCC
Source organism: Periophthalmus magnuspinnatus (assembly GCF_009829125.3). NCBI lineage: Eukaryota > Metazoa > Chordata > Actinopteri > Gobiiformes > Gobiidae > Periophthalmus > Periophthalmus magnuspinnatus. The sequence goes on along the minus strand of NC_047127.1, from coordinate 2,799,807 downwards.
TCAGAGGAGGTGCTGGAGTCTCAGCAGGGCTACGGCCCTCAGCCTCTGCCTCTCATCTTACTTTGCTGAAGCACAAGGAGAGTTAGCAGGCTCCATTAGCCACTATGCTCACAGTGGACCACAGCACAGGATTTGTTTATCAGGTGGGTGATCCATTAGTTTGATTTTATAGTTACATTTTGTTTTGTCTTGTTTTATTATGAGCTTTATTCTGTTTAAACTGACATTTGTCATAAAAGCCTCACACATGATATTGCGTGTGTAAGAGAGCGGCTTGTGCTGATGTGCACGCCAAAGGTCCCACAGAGCAGAGCTGACAGATGGGACTGTCATTCTGGGGCAATAGAGGAGCTTATAGCTGCTGTCCTGACCCCAGTGATCCTAAGAGAAGGATGTGTGGACTCAAGTCTCTACTTTTGTTTATTTGCGTGCAGCAGCTTTGACAAACTGTGTGTCATAGTTTTTATGTTGATACAGAGTTTATTTTCACTTTTCAGTGATTTGTTATTACTTTGTCTGATAGATGGGATTTAAAGCTGACTGCCAGATTCTTTGCTTTGCATATTCTTTTCATATTCTGTCAGCGCGTCTGTCGGGATGAACACAATGACAACACAAGGTGCTGTCAGCGAGCAGAACAACCTCTGACTGTCAAACCCTCCATTAAATTAGCTACATGCTATTAGCTTGTACTGTATGCACTTTATACATTCTCTAAATGTATTCATCTACTGAAGTAAACAGTTATAGAGTTAAATGCTCCTGGTTTGAATGGTGTAGTGGTAGTAATGTTACTGTGGTAGTAATACTCCTGATCCTATAGTAATGTTATTGTGGTAGTAATGCTCATGTTCCTATAGAAGGCTGTTTCTATGGCAGACCTCAGGTTGTCCTACACATTTTTCTTCCTGACGGTGCAGAGGACTCCAGAGATTTCGATGTAGAACAGAGAAACCAGGTCACATGCTGAGGCTGCCCATAGCGCAGTCAGATCACGCTCATGTACTCACTATCATTGTTTCTGGACTAGAATTATCCTGGACCACACACTTTTATAGTTATGTAAATATATGATTTTAATAGTGTTTGAAAACCTTATTGTAAAGTACCAGCTGATCTTTACGTCGTGCTCCATTGGCTGATGAGTCTCACGGGAAATTACCTTTTATAGAATCATATTTAAGACAGAACTGCTGAATTCTATATGTTAATCAGATGAAACTATACAAAATTATTATTGATCGAAAAGCTATAGATAAGATTAAGATGAGATTTCTCCATTGTTTCAAAACGGCCTCGGTGTGTGGCGTGTGTGCTCCCTGAACGCGCTGTCACCTCCTTTAAATGTCATTTCCTTCAGTTTTCACGCCAGAGCTGAAGTCAGGACACATAAACGTCAAGCCCCATGTAAACGCTCCAAACACGAGAGGCGGAGGTCGGTCGTAGTTTGGTCTCAAAGCCGGGAACGGTGTGAATGCGTTCTCAGACATGGGACTCATTAGGAGGAGTGCTGCATCGCTCCGCACGCGTGGGATCAGGTGTGAAGGGGCTTTGCATAAGTGCGTGTTTGAGTTCGGTTCCCAGAGTGTCGTTTTAGCCAGACTCAGACCTGGCTTCCCCCCGATGCTGTTGACTCAATAAAAGTACGGAAACAGAAACATATTTGAGCGACTGCGTTCACGATTCAAACCAGACTTTTACACAGCGTTTGGTCGGCGTCACATGCTCTGAATATGAAACAAGACGTGGCTTAAACTGTATTTTGTCACGTGTTCTGTTACATCTGGAACTCTTAACCTTTTCGACATTTCTGTACAAAGAAACCTGGCGCCCAATCTCAAATTAAATGCATTATATTTTCCTGATTGCATGGCCCTCAAGAGACTCCTCAAGGTCCTATTTTTGGCCTCCGTATAGTTAAGAATCAATGCGTTACACTGGCCAATCAGCGTACTGTACTCTGAATACTTGAAATACTTTTACACATAGTTGCTTTATATCATAGTGTAAAGACATGAGCTATAATTATAAGCAGTTTTATGTTTGTTACGTGTTCATTTCTGTCTAAAAAGAGATGTTTTGTCTTCATTCTCACTGATACTGCGCAGTTCAAAGCCAAAATTACAAATAGAAGTACTGTCTTGTGTTTATTTTAACGCCGTAGCCTGAAATAGCACTTTTCCACACGCTCAAACTCGCGTTACAATTAAAACATTATTCACTCGATGGTGGTAAGCTTCTGTTGTAGTCGCAGCTGCCCCGGGACAGACTGACAGAAGGCACCAAGGCAAAGCGAGGCAAGTTTACAATTCGTACACAAACTAATCCAAAGTGCTTTACAGAAAAAAAAGGACATGAAATTCCCTGCAATCTCCCATTCGAGTACTAACCGAGCCCGGATAGGATGAGATCAAGTTTGGACAAGGACGTCTGGACCTTTTGATTTAGAAAAGTAGCTATACTCCAAATGAATACCACCAAATGAAAGAGTAACCGTACCAGAAAACACCCATCTGTCAATTTTCTATGTGGGGCAGCAGTCTAAGCAGCGACTCCCAGACTTCCCTCACCCCAGACACGTCCTCCAGCTCCTCCGGCGGGACCCCAAGACGTTCCCAGACCTGCGCGGAACACGTCCCTACCAGAAAACAGCTACTCAAAATGACCGTAGTGTTGTGAATATGTGTTTTCGGTTTATGTGTTCGCTTGTTACTTCACGCTCCCCTGGTAAAGTTCAAACGCTGCTACTACATTTGCCCGTTTACGCTCGTCTGCGGCACCGTCCCATTACAAACCCTGCGTGTATATGCGACATGTGCCATCTGTACTGCCCCGGTAACGCCCCGTGTATGTTACGTTATGTTCTGCTTTTAGTTGGACAGGGACAGTTCGCAACAAATACATTAACCGTACAAAAAAAAGCAGTAAAAATACTAATTTCCACCTGTCGTCTCGCTCCTCGCCACTCAATTTCAGACATACAAATCCTCTTTTGCTAATGTGTGCAAACTTAGCCATTTCTTTGTCACGTGTGCCATCTCTACTTCCCCGTTAACGCTCCATAGTTCACATTTTTTTTTATATTTTAAAACGCGAAAAAGCACGAGACAGTTTTCCACACAGACGCTTTTGTTTTGGTGAGTGACAAGGCCCTCGATACGCCGACAATGCTTCATCACAACAAAAATTTGCATATTAGCAACACTGTTTTGTTTTTGGGTTTTTTTTCAGCTGTCCCCGCGTCGTCATGGACCTTTTGAGGAAATTGTTAATCGCTATGGCAACCAGAGAGAACCCTAGATCCTCACGATGCTGAGATACATCTGAAAAAGCAGTAGTAAAATCAAACTACGAAGAAAAAAACCTCTAAATTTGAAGTAATATCGTGTTGTATTTTTGCGCGTGTGTGTGTTTCCATCGTGTCTACTGTCTTGTCCGCCCTTCCTCCACCACCTCCTCCTCCTCCTCTTCCTCCTCCATGTTTCTCCCCTACAGCGCCGGTCACGTGTGCAAGCGCTCAAGTTCCCCGTAGCCTCCAACACCGAGCGTTCCTTTCATTTGGTCATGCGTTCCCGTCCTCCATCACTGATCCCACGGCCAGAGACGCGGCTTATCCCACTATAAAGGCCGGCAGATTAATCCCAAACCCAGATTGGCGAGCTGATCCTAGGTCGGTATCAGGAGGTAGAGGAACCGGGCTAAAAATAGACGGAGGGACCTGGAGGCTGGAGATTCACTCTCATCTGTCATACTTAGCAGATAAAGCTTTGTTTAGGACAGAAAGAGATGGAGCGGACGTTATAGCCCATTACATAATATTGTACAGTGTATACGGAGCTGACGTTAAGGTCCTATATTAAAATAAATGGATTCTTCTGAACTTTAAGCCGTTATAATGTTGTTTCCTCCTCAAAAACAGACCTGGAGTTGTGTTTTGTTTCATTCACACATGTTTGAGTAACGCTTTATTATTAGTCTGTAACATCTCCAAAACCTCAAAATGCTCCGTTCCACCTTGTGATGTCATGAAGTGGTAGTTTCCAAGTTATCAGCTCATTTTACCTTTAGTTCAGTAGCAGATTCCAAAGCTGAAATGATTCAATTGATTCTAGTGAAGGTGTGTGGAGTTTAAAAACACAGCGGAGCACTTCCTGTATTACCCCATGATGACATCACAAGGTGGAGCAGAGTGTTTTCCGTTTGAGAGAAGTTCAACTTAACGCAAAACATATACCGTATTTTCCGGAGTATAAGTCGCACCAGCCAAAAAATACAAAATAATGGAGAAAAAAAAAATATCTGAGTATAAGTCGCACCCCGGGCCAAACTATGAAAAAAATGCGAGTTATAGTCCGGAAAATACTGTACTTTTTGGTATTTTCGAAAAGAAGCTAACAAAATATTCTATCTATTGCTCTACATTTTCTAACCCAAATTCCTTGTATTTCAATCCCTTTTATCTCTTATACAAATTCTTTAAATTATTAGAGGAAATAACATTAGAACAGATCAGAAAACACCGTAATAATTTAACTTTTAACAGGACTACACTGTGTAAAGTTGTACAAATGGAATTCATCATAATAATCCGAATTTCCTTTGAGATTTTAGTGACTCTGGTGATCATAATTTAGGCCGACAGTGGCTCAGTTGGTGGAGTGTTTGTCCGCTGGCGATTCAAATCCCCTCTCGACATAAACATCATTGGTTGAGCGGTCACATCCACTGTCCCACAGGTTGGCGGTGCGATTCCAGCTCCCACAGATGAACACTGTCGTTGTGTCTAGTGTGTGAATGGATGACTGGTTCCTTGATGTAGTGAAGTGATTTGAAGGTGGAAAAGCACTGTATTACATTTTATTTAACACATTTTTGGACTAAAACTGTGCAATTATTGTTGAAGGAGTGGACATTTTAGTCAATAGTAGTTATTTTTATGATAATGCAATATCAACTGTCACACCATTTTGTTTTTGTTTTTTTATATATGGCCCGCCCGTATTTAAACGTCATGGTGAAGAATTAGGTATGTGAACTGTCTTAAAGCGCACATAGTACAGTATTTTCTGAGTTACGGTTGGTTCTAATGTTGTTTCCTCATCACAAACAGACCTGGAGTTGTGTTTTGTTTCATTCACACGTTTAACACACAAAAAAACTGCATATTTAGTTCATCTCTCAAACTGAAAACACTCTGTTCCACCTTGTGATGTCATGAAGTGGTGATACAGGAAGTGCTCCGCTGTGTTTTTAAACTCCACACAACTTCATTTCTAGAATCATTCGGATCATTTCAGAACCTGGAATTGCCACTTATCTCTACCGAACTAAAGGTAAAAGGAGCTGTTAAAACTTGAAAACTATCACTTGATGACATCACAAGGTGGAACAGAGCGTTTTGAGCGTTGGAGATGTGACAGACTATTAATAAAATGTTACTCAAACATGTGTGAATGAAACAAAACACAACTCCAGGTCTGTTTTTGAGGAGTTTCCAGCGCTGTAACACGACTTAACGCTCATAAAGTCCATGTTACGTGACACTATAGAGTGACAGAGGTTTGCATGTGTAGTCTCTGTGTGTCAGTGCTAATGTTTATATTGTACTACACTAAGCCGCTGTACAAGGAGCAGCATCTGTCCAGAGCGGCTCCGTGCCTGCCCTCACATGCCGCTCCATGTGTGAGGCCCTGCGTTGCCGTGGGAGACCGTTTCGTTTTGACGAGCGGGATAATCTCTCCGCTAAACTGTGGGCAAAAGTGGACGTGCGTGAAGATTTGAAATATTGAAAGAAATGATTATGAAGCCTGCGCTGTTCCAGTTTCACAATGTTTGGACAGAAAAGTCGTAAAAACTGCTCGGAAATGTCTTCTTTGTTCATGTTTCGAGTGTCGCACAACAACGTAACGACTCTAAAAGGAATCACAAAAGTACAGCAGTTTCATTTTTGCTTCGTATTTCGAAAGATTATTGTTCAAGCATCTTTTTCCAGCCTCCATTTTGTTTTAATAGAGACAGACCCATAGTTTGGCCGATATATCGATGATTTGATCAATGATTTGCCGATATTTTTGTTTTGGTTGATTTGCGGACAAAAAATCCACAGAAAAGCTTTATTTTAACACTTTAATATGAAGAGATTAGCTGCACTAAACGTGACCACACAGCTCTGTTATAGATCTGTGGTTAAAAGGGGCTTGGGGTCAGTTTGTAGTAAATTTAAATAGCTTAATATGAGAAAAATAATCAAAATCTGCCCAACATATCGGCCCAAAAACATCGGCAGAGCTTATGGACGATCAGTGGCTCTGTATTTTAAACCAGACCTATTCTATAATCTGGAGTTTTTAACTGTGTTCTAGTCGTTTCTTCTCATTGAGCATCTGAAGTTGTGTTTGGACTGATTCATGTTTGAGTTTAATCTTTAATCAACTCCCGTTTTCACCTCCACTGTGACGTACGCACTTCCTTCTCCAGTTTTCTTTTTATTTATTTTTTTATTTATGCAAAAAAAAAAAAAAAGTACAATACAAAACTTAACAGAAACAACAAAGGAGACCAAGAAACAGACAAGAAAATGATAAACGTCGTACAAAGCAGAGGACAAGAAACAGAAATAAAACAATGGTCAGAGTTTTGGGTGGGGTTGAGGGGGCGGGTTCAGGGGGCGGGTTAAGGGGGCGGGTTGAGGGTCCGGGCTGGGGTCTTACACTGAGCTAATATTTTATTATTTTCGCAGGTAAAATGACTGAATGAGTGAGTTTAGTTATGAAGTTATAACTAGTTTTGACATTCAGTTCCAGAGTTGAGTCTCCATTCTCTTTTATTTAATTTTTCCTTTCTTCCTTCTTTTTTCCTCTTTCCCTTTTTCCCTGTCCTTTTATTTTTCTTTTGATTTCTTCTTCCTTTTGTTTCTTTTCTTTTTTCTCCATCCTATTTCTCTTCTCAGTTTTATTTTCTTAATCAGTGATACTCAGCGTCGCGTCGTCATTTTCGTACAAATTACAAAAAACGTGCTGCTCTACTGTGACGTGCAGCTGTCCATAGGGGGCGCCGACAGCTACACGTGTCTTTGTTGCGATGACGTTTAAGGCGACGTCAGCTCCTAACGGACACCACAGTTTTCTAACGCGGAAGTCAGTGGATTTGTTTCTTTTTTTCAAGTCGTTTTTGATGAATATTGCGATTTAAAATGTGCAAATTGTCAGAAATTATAACTATAGAGAGACACGAGCACAAAAGGGCGGATTTAAACGTTCTGTACCGGGATGAACCACGATCGATCTCTTTTTTTTTAATATATCAGCAATATACATATTCGGTTATTCACATTTATAATCCCAAATAAAACATTGGGATTTTATTACATTTTATCTTTAATCTCAACAAACCAACTGCTCCTGCTCAACATTTCAGTGCAACTCCGCTCCTGATCTCCATAAACGACATTTTCGTTTTGTTTTGAACTGTGTGAAGCGTCTTTGAGTGCCATTAAACGCTCCATACAACAGTTGTGTATGTCTATATAATTATCAAGAGGTTTTGAATATCAAGTAGTGTATGTTCTCATTAATAATGTAGGAGCAGGCTTCATATCTGTGGGACTGCCTCTCGGTGGGTTTTCAAGGTCAGTGCTATTTTTAGTGGTGAATAATAAGACGGGCTCTATGTAACCTCCATTAGAGCGAGCCACTTCCGGATCGCCTTGTTCTGACTCATTTTTGCGTTATCGCTCAGACTCTCCATGCGACGGTCCACCCCGCAGTGTTTTCGTGCTTGCGTTTTTAATTTCTTGTTTTACTGCGGTTTTTTTTACGATGTTATTTTGGTCTATACAAACAAACCATAAGTACTGGTCATTTTTGGCTGGAGGAGCTAAGGCGGCGGCTAAGGCTAATGTTAATACAGAGCCTTTTAACCGTAGACTCTAAACAGCGGTCCCTCGTTTATCGTGGGGGTCACGTTCTAAAAATAACCCGCAACAGGTGAAATCCGCGAAGTATCAGCTTTATTTTTACGGTTATTCTCTATGTTTTTTGCTGTAAAACCCCTCACCACACACTTTATACACTTTTCTCACACAGGCGTTAACGTTTTCTCACATTTCTCTCTCGTTTAAACTCTCTCAAAGTTCAAACCTTTGTAGGCGTCTTTATCGGTGCAGAACGTTTCATCGACATTGTGGGTTTTGTCGGGGAGAAAACAAATTGCAAATGTACAGCACTTCAGAGTCACACTGAGATCCAACGTTTATGTAAATTTGTCTGAACACATTCTGTACTGGACAGGAGACACGGCACGGAGGAGACTGATGGACAATGGTCTACAGTCCAACAGCCAATCAGGACGCACAACACAATGGTCTACAGTCCAACAGCCAATCAGGACGCACGACACAATGCACGTTCAGACGGTGTAAAAAAGCATGAAAAATTTAGCTAAAAAAATCCGTGAAACAGCGAAAGATGAACCGCGATATAGTGAGGGACAACTGTATATAAATGGATGTAGCTAACCTGCTAGCCACCACGTTCCAAATAGGAGGTGATCATGGGCGAGCATTGACTCTGGCTCAAATTAACTTTCTATTGAAAAACTGTGTCCTCTCTCTGTACCTGCTGCTGTCAGACTCGTCATTTTGGTCTTAAATGTTCGTATTAACCCTCTACATGATCCTGGCGGTTTTATTTCTCTATTGTGTCTGTAAATCAAGATATGAACATTAAAAACAGACAAATCAGGCGCCTTTCCTCCAAGGTCACTCCTGCTAGCATTAGCAACAGATTTGATTGACAGCGTTGCTAAGCGTCTGCTCCCTGCTAATCCAGCAGTGAGGGCTGAAACGGGCGTTACCTTCAACACCCTCGCTCCTGATTGGCTCTTTGGTTGCTATGATACTTGCAGTCGGACTTCCAAATATGAAACTCGACTCCAAATTCGCCGCTATAACCGCTCTAGCCTCGATGAGCTTCATTTGACTGGAGCCGAACAGCGTAGGTGACGTCACACTCACGTTCCCCTCACCCCCTCCCATGTTTGCGTTGCTGTTTTAAATGTAGTTAGCGCCCTCTAGTGATTTATAAAAGCTCATATGGATTTTTTGCTGTGAAATCTCTGGTGGGGGGGCCATTCTAGACCACCAGCGGGGGGGCTTAAAGGGGGCACTAGCTTCCTCTAGTGCCCCCTTTAAGCCCCCCCGCTGGTGCCGCCCCTGCTCACCATCAAACATAACTCACGGGGGGTCATATCAGACCACGTGAGGCGTTCGTCTGCCTCTGTCGCCATAGTTACAGTCAGAGCAACTTAGCGTTATATTATGAAGTTTGCCTTGGAGGACAGTGTGGACTTACATAATAATCCTTTTGAAAGTGGGTTTGCAGATATCTTATGTTTGGGAATACTTTTGTAATGTTTTAATTTTGTTTTCCAGAGAACTGATGAGGAGGCAGTGGTGGACCGTGGGGGCACCCGGTCCATGCTCACGACCAACTTTGAAAAGGAAGAACTAGAAGGTAAAGTGACATTTAAAGGGCCCATATTACCTTAAAGGGCCCATATTACCTTAAAGGGCCCGTATTACACTATTTTCTGATCTGTTATAATCTTGTTTCCTCATCACAAACAGACCTGGAGTTGTGTTTTGTTTCATTCGCACATGATTAACTCACAAACCCTGCGTTTTTAGACTCTCCTCTTAAACTGAAAACGCGCTGTTCCACCTTGTGATGTCATCATGTGGTAATCCAGGAAGTGCTCCGCTGTGTTTTCAAACTCCACACACCTTTACTAGAATCATTTGGTTGATTTCAGCTCTAGAATCGCCAATTTCTCCTGAACTAAACTTAAAACGGAGCTGTTAACTTGAAAAACTACCACTTTATGACATCACAAGGTGGAACGGAGCATTTCGAACTTGGACGATTTCGACAGACTAATAACGCAGGATTAGTCTGTCGAAACAAAACGCAACTCCAGGTGTGTTTTTGAGGAGGTAACAACATTATAACATGATTTAAACCTCTTAAGAGTCAATTTGGCATTTAATATATTCACGTCCACATTCAAATGTTTGTATTTAAAGGACAGGATGCCCGTTCAAAGAGCTCCGAGTCTTTGATATCTCCGCACCTGTCCAAACGCTGACGGCCGAGCGCGCGTCCTTCAAAGTACACAGCCAAAGCGCTTTTATTTTTGAGCTTCTGTCTGCGTCACAGTTTGATGCCATACACAGAAATACTACTGTGTACTCAAAATAAAAGATATAACTGTACGATAACCAAAAAATCTTTTATACCGAGAAACTGCAGGATCCTTCGACAGATCCCCAGCTCCTCTAGACTACAATGAACGCTCTGTTTCAGTTATTCACATCAGCTGTTTGCAGATTAGACCCACAATGTACAGAGCACTCACAGTCTCATTTAAAAATACACTGTGTTAGCTCCCATTATCACTTAGAACACTCAAAGTTCATGGCCCCTTTTGGTTTTAACAGGGTGTTCAGAGGTGCAAAAGGGTACGCTGCAGCCTCGTTTATAAAGTTTCGCATCCTCCTCTCAGGCGAGATAGATAACAACACTTAATGGAACTTTGCACCTCATTGAAAACAGGTTAATCGCAGTAAAAATCTTTTATAAGTGGATCATATCAAAGAGAATGTGGCCAGCGATGTATAAATAGTACAATTAAACACAAAAGTAATTAGTTCTAGTGTCTATGTGTCATTTAAGTTAATTTTTGGACCATCTACAGCTCAAACATCATCATAAAGGCCTTAAAAGTACAGAAAATTTAGAAAGATTTCCCCACAAGTGCGAAGAAAAGGTACACGATATGTTTCACTAGCAAGGATCACGCCACAACAACGGTATAACGACAGAGATATTTATGACTGGACGTGGAGGCTGGGGAGACTCCAGATGGGGGCTCGGGCTCAGGTGGTTTGCCCGTTCAAGCTTTCCCCCGTCTCTGTAGATGGCGAGGGCCGAAAGAGGAGCGACAAACACGGGGTGGGAGGGAGGGGTGGAGATAGCAGACAGACAGTGTGGTATAAATAGGGTTTCTGGGTAATTAGAGGTGTGGTTAGGTGGAGAGGAGCAGGAGGAGATTGAGGTGTGGTCCTCCTCCTGAATCTTAATCATTCATTTTAAGTCCATATATTGAGCCTGAAAAAGTCTAGTTCATCAAGTACTGAACAAAGTGTAGACACATTTGTGCGCTCTTTAATAAACTACTGTACAGCTCGACCTTCACATGTGCTCTGTTTAAACACGTGTGTCGCTGTGTGAATACTCTGCTGTTCTGTTGAAGGTGAACGTGTTCTCTGGCTGTAGGCTTTACATATTTTGTTGCCAAGCAACAGAAAGTAGCCCACAAAGATGTGAGTGTGTGGTGTGACACGGCGAGGGGCTTTTATCTCAAGGATCCATCTCCTCAGGTGAAGCTGTAACAACACGCTCTGTGTCGGCTGTGGTGCTTAAGCTCCTGCCCCCTCTGTCCCTTCTGCCCCTTTGTCCCCTCTGTCCCTCTGCTCATTCTACACCTCTACCCCTCCCTGCCCCTCTGCTCCTCTGCCCCTCTGTCCCTCTGCCTCTCTACCCCTCTTCCTCTCTCCCCCCTGCCTCCTCTGCCTCCTCTGCCTCCTCTGCCCCTCTACCTCCTCTACCCCACTGCCCCCTCTGCCCCTCTGTCCCTGTGCCCCCTCTGCCCCTCTGTCCCTCTGCCCCTCTGCCTCTCTGCCTCTCTGCCTCTCCATCCGTCTCTTTTCTCTCATCGATAAAACTCTCAGGGTCATTACTGTAACGACTCATGATTCAGTTCATAATCGTTTGTGTTTTATTTGCACTAATGGAGTCACTTTGATTCTTAAACATCTCAATGACACAAACACATCGCACAGACGATACAGAAGTACTACTGTAGTGTAGAAGTAATTGTGTTAGACTTAAGTTTGTGAGTTCTTGATGTGTAGAACAGACTTTTAAACAGCTAAATGATGTGTACTTTTGAAAAGGTCACTGCATCTTCAGAACACAGAACGACACGCTCATGTTACATTCGCCGGGGAGTTTGCTCAGAAATGCCACACTCCATTGGCTGAATTCAGATGCTGGAAAATCGAAAGCCAATGACGTAGCATCATTTAGCGTGTATTTTTGTGAACCTCTTTTGACCGAAAACCACCATAAACTAAAACACATTCCTCTGCGTGTTGTTCTGTCGTCCTTCCATCCTTCCTCACGCAGCTCTGAGCCTTAGGCAGAGTCCGGCCGAGCTGGTCCCACACTTTGTCCTCTTTACTTCATCCATAATTCACACAATGCTAAGAGTAGTTTTCTCTGGTTGAGTTCACTTACAGCAGTACCAGCAGCGTCAGGTACTCCTCACTACAAATGTATTTTGACAGATCCAGATCGTCTTGTTATCACCGGCCTCCAGGGGGGTCGTATCAGTGACCAGAGCGTTGTCCGAGAGTTGTTTTATGGAGGTTTTGTTTTGTGTTTTGTTTTGTTCCAGCTTTTCAATCTTTCCATTAAGCGTTAAACTCTAATTAGCTGCATTTTGTGGGATTTCGGAGTCTTTTTCCGTAGCTCCATCTGGCCACAAATCAGAGTTGTTGTGTAAAGATAAGCTCCAAACTGTGTAGAGAAGTGGACTGAGCGAGCGTGACGTCAGCGCTCAGCTCCAGTCAAATGAAGCTCATAGTATCCTAGCAACCAAACAGCCAATCTGGAGCGAGGATGTTGAAAGTAACGCCCCTTCCCTTAGCCATCCATCCGTTTTCTTCCGCTTATCCGGGGCAGTAGTCTCTAGCTCCTCCGGTGGGACCCCAAGGCCAGCCGAGAGACCCGAGCCTTTCCCTTAGCAACGCTGTCAATCAAACCTGTTGCTAACGCTACCGGGAGTGACCTCAGAGAAAGAAGGCGCCTGATTTTTCTGCTATTAAAGTTCATATCTTGATTTACCCTGGTCCCTCGTTTATTGCGGGGGTTACGTTCTAAAAATAACCCACAACAGGCGAAATCTGCGAAGTATCAGCTTTATTTTTACAATTATTCTATGTTTTTTGTCTGTAAAACCCCTCACCACACACTTTATACACTTTTCTCACACAGGCATTAACATTTTCGCACATTTCTCTCTCGTTTAAACTCTCTCAAAGTTCAAACCTTCGTAGGCGCCTTTGTCGGTGCAGAACGTTTCATCGACATTGTGGGTTTTGTCGGGGAGAAAACTCGCAAACATACAGCACTTCAGAGTCACACTATATACAATCTGTGGTGCCATGCTGGGCTGTGTGGTCACTGTAAGACGTGACAATCAGCTTTTTTAACTTCACGTGGAGCCTGAGACTGTTATTATTATGATATAGAGTATTATATAGTGTTAGAGTGAAGTATTTGGCAGCTGATCTCCTTGTTCTTACCTCTTCTCTCATTATCAGACTCTCTCTTCGCCTCCAGTTTGACGGTCCACCCTGCGGCGTGTTCATTTGTGCATTTTTAATCCGCTTCATGTTTTATTGCGCTGTTTTACAATGTTATTTTAAAAGGCACTGCACAAACAAACCAGAACCACTGATTAAACATGACTCACTGGGGTCATCTCAGCTCACGTGGGCCCTTCACAAAAATCACTGTATCAGCTCATCGTTCAGTATATGAAACCTGGAACTATATGTTTTTGGGTCAATATTTATCATGTGTACTTTATCTTTGCGTTTTTGTTTAGTCTTTGGCTGTATGATAAGATTTGAGATAACTTCTATGACTCTCTACAGACGCAAACTCAGTACTAATGTCTTTATTTTTTGCAGCTTGTATTTATATTGTACTTTTAGAATAGTTTTTGTGGTTTAAATCTGCTCTTAGGTCTCAGTATTTTCATTTATCGTCTATAATTTCTTCAACAATATATCAAACTTCAAAATGTATTATGTTAAGATCATGTGAGACTCCTCAAAATGGCGTTCTCTTGCTATAGTTTAAGGATATGGTATAGTGAAAAAAACGAAGGATTCTCTGACAGTCCCTCCTCTGTCTGAACTGTCCCACAGGTCACCGTACTCTGTATATCGGGGTCCACGTTCCTCTGGGGAGACGGTCACACAGACGTCACCGACACCACGGCCACAGACACAGGAAGAGGTCCAAGGAAAGAGACTCCACAGCCGAAGATGGACGAGAGTCTCCGTCACACAGTGAGTCACCAGCGAACAGAAAAACACGTTTGTATGAAAGTATTTTATCTGAACCCCGTCCCATTTGCTACAGCAGACACTCCAGCTCAGAGGGTGCAGTTTTTGTTGGGGACAGAAGATGGCGACGAGGAGCACATCCCCCACGCTCTGTTCACAGAGCTGGATGAAATCTGCCTCAGGGAGGGCGAGGACGCAGAATGGAAAGAGACAGCGAGGTACAAATAACTATGTCAACCGGATCATTTGGATCATGTGACGCCCTGGACAGTGGGAAATGATCCATATACTGTATGGGCCATGAAGTCCAAACGGCCCAAGAGTGGAAGTGTTTGTGTGGTCAGGGAGGTGGCTCAGGTTTTATACACTTTATCCATATACTTGAGCCATGATTTGATCCATATACTTGAGCCATGATTTGATCCATATACTTCAGCCGTGATTTTATTCATGTACTTCGGCCATAATTTTATTAATATACCTGGCCCATGATTTTTGGGCCGCAGCTTTATCCATATTCTTGGCCCATTATTTTATCCATATATTTGGGCCACAATTTTATCCTTATTCTTGGCCCATGATGTTATCCATGTACTTGGCCCATGATTTTTTCCATATACTCGGGCCATTATTTTATCCATATACTTGGGCCACGATTTTATCCGTATATGTGGGCCATAATGTTATCCCTATGCTTGGGCCGTGATTTTATCCATACACTTGGGCCATTATTTTATCCATATATAATTGGGCCACGATTTTATCCATATACTTGGGCCATGATTTTATCCATATACTTGAACCATAATTTTTGCTAAAGTCCAAACTTCCAAAGAGCATAAATCCTTCTGTTTTCACTTATAACTTGCTGTGTTCTCTGTACACAGGTGGCTAAAGTTTGAGGAGGACGTAGAAGATGGCGGCGAGCGCTGGAGTAAACCCTACGTGGCCACTCTGTCTCTACACAGCCTGTTTGAGCTCCGCAGCTGCATCATGAACGGGATCGTGATGCTGGACATGAGGGCTAACTCGCTCGAGGAGATAGCAGGTTCAGTCTTAACCCTTTTAACACTTTTATATCAAATTTACAAGACAAATAAACAAAATAAGAGCGGGTTTAGATCTTGGAAGTCTTTGTTTTTGCAGATATGGTTCTAGATCAACACGAATCATCTGGTGCGGTCGGAGAAGACGCCAGAAGAAGAATCCGAGCCGCTCTTCTTAAACAACACCACCACCAAAACCACAAGAAACTGGCCAACCGCATCCCGATCGTGCGCTCGTTCGCAGATATCGGCAAGAAACAGTCTGAACCACACTCCATGGACAAGAACGGTGAGCTGTCCTCCTTCAGATCTACACACCTACATCCACCTGCTGTTCATGAGCTTTTGTTATCGGCCAAATCAGTGAATGTTTTTTAAGGTTTTTTATTATTAATCATGTTTTCTCCTTGTGTTTTTCTCTGACTCACCAGATAATCTTGTTTTTAAGCCATAAAAAATCTGAAATCAACACTTCACCCACAACGGACTATAAATGTTTTGCATGGGCGCAGTACACGTGCGATCGTATCTGTCCACCTCCTCTTTATCACGTCTTTTAATTTAATTTATTTTTTTTTTTAATATATATTTTTTTAATTTATTAATTAATTTATTTTATTTTTTTAAATTTATTTATTTATTTATTGCCAGACAAGCATACAGTTAAGCATTTTTAAATACAAGATTGTAGATCCAAGACATATTAATAACAAGAAATATTGATTCAAATAACAGAAGACATTGTAGAAAAGACAAAAATAGATAAATAAAACAAAAATAAACCATGAGTGAGTGTTTGTGTGTAGCGAAATCATGTTCAAGTGAAGGGAAGATAAAAAAAAATAGAGTGGCACAGGTAAACTCAAGTGGAAAAAACAAAGAAGTAGAGAGATATTAAGATAAAATTCTAAATCCATAAAAGGCTCTAAGTTAACGTGTTAAGTGAGGGCCCCCAATGAAGAACTGGGCCCCCACATAGCTCCTCCAAACAAAGAATGTCTGGCACCACCCCTGCACAGACCCACAGTCGGTATTGCTGTTTTATTTATTTCTTCTACAACTTTCTACTCCTTATTCTGAGTTGAATTTTGACGGGGTTTTTTTTATTTTGTGAGTTTTTTTTACATTTTGTGAGTCCCTTGTTTTTAAATAACAGCGGTTTTATCTCAAATCAAAAACTTTCTACAAGGTACCGAACATTTACACAAACACAGACAAATAGAAAGGGAAGTACACCAAAATAAAAGCATGTAAACGCACAAACACCTTCAAAATAAAGGTCGATAAGTGCTCCAATACGAAAACACCATTCAAAGTCTAAAAAACAAAATATGATAAATGCAAACACTTAAGGCATTGAAGCTGTAATATCTCAATAGTTTTACAGAGAAAATGATAAAAAGTGATGTTAAAGCTACACTATGTAACTTTTGAGGTGTGGTGGGGGGTTAGCTATTTGCCTGTCTCCATGGAAACAGATTAGCTAAACTCTGGTTAGCATAAATCCCAGAGCTTCAAACCAGTTCCATCACATGAACCCATAAAGTTGTGTGTGTTTACTTCAGGCAGTAGTATGAGTTATGAGTATGAAGTTTGTCTGCTAGTTTGTCCGCTGATCGGAAGGTTGCCGGTTCGAATCCCGCTCTCGACATAAACCTCAGTGTCCGTGTTCACTGGTGTATGAATGTTTGTGTGTATGGGCGAGAGGTTCCTTGACGTAAAGCGCTTTGAAATGACTTGAATTTGTCCAAATTTTACCCCTCAAAATGTTAAATTGTATAAACATAAAGATAAAAATGTATATTATTTAAATTTGAGCAGTTTTATGCGTTATGTAATTGTCTTTCACACAGGATTTCGACGCAAAACTCATTTAACTTTAACTTTCAAGTATGATTTAATTACAACTACTTTTAATCAGAATCAGAAGACTTTTATTGCCATTGTCTGTGAATACAACTTCACAAACCAGGAACTTTCTTCAGTGATAAAGCGCAAAATGAAACACTGAGTAATAATAATAATATAAAAAAGTAGAAATATAGCTATTATAAACACAAATAAGGGCATGGATAAAGTAAAAAACAATATGCTTGAAAATAAAATAGTCATAGAGGTAGATATATACAACATAAAAACAACAAAATGGGCTTTTTTTTCTGTTTTATCACTAATCGATTATGTTAAAAACTATGTCCCGTTCTTCAAACATCACCCGTATCCATCCAAACCCACCCGCACTCACACGAGACCACCATCCTCGTGTGGGAACCGACAGCGGCGACCTCTGACCCCGTGTGAATCGAACACTGTTGACTCTCCTTCTCGCCCCGCAGGCCAAACCGTCTCCCCCCAAAGCCAGCCCGCGACCACGGAAGGCAAGCAGGACGTGAGCAGAGAAAACAGCGCCGTCGACTTCAGCAAGGTGAGACTCTGGGCCCACTGCTGCGGCGCCGTGTTTACCCCCGAACTCTGATACTCGGACACGTAACTGCATCTGTGTGTTTAACCAAGATGTGCTTACAGTTTAAGTGGTCATTAATCTGCATGTTTGTTGTTTTTTATCGCGTCGTCCCGTGTTGCAGATCGACCTCCACTTCATGAAAAAAATCCCACCCGGAGCAGAGGCGTCGAACGTGCTGGTAGGAGAGCTGGAATTCCTGGATCGGCCCGTGGTAGCGTTCGTTCGCTTGTCTCCCGCTGTTCTTCTCAACGGTCTGGCCGAGGTTCCGATCACCACGAGGTTGGACACGTATCTTTGTTTTGAATTAACTGACATTAACGTTCTAACTGTTAGCGTGTTTGTCTGGCAGGTTTCTGTTCATTCTTCTCGGGCCTCTGGGGAAAGGGCCTCAGTATCATGAGATTGGAAGATCTATTGCTACGCTGATGACAGATGAGGTAAGACAAGTTTATATGTACAGCACAAACACAAAGTCATTCAAAGAGCTTTACGGAATAAGAAAGACGTTAAAATCACAATACAACAAATCAAAACATATATAATCATCATAAAAAGAGAAGAGGCAGAATAAACCCCTTTCAGTCACAGCAGATAAACAGTTTGAACAGTTTGAGCCTGGATTTAAACATTGTTAAAGTCGAGGCCCGAGTCACATCTTCAGGAAGAATGTTCCAGGTTTTAACTGAACAAAACTCAAACACTGATTCACCAGGTTTAGTCCTTGTTTAGTCCTGGTTTAATCCTGGTTTAGTCCTGGTTTGGTTGTGGTTTAGTCCTGGTTTAGTCCTCCATTTAGTCCTGGTTTAGTCCTGCTTTAATCCTGCTTTAGTCCTGGTTTAGTCCTGGTTTAGTCCTGGTTTAGTCCTGGTTTAGTCCTGCTTTAATCCTGCTTTAGTCCTGGTTTAGTCCTGGTTTAGTCCTGGTTTAGTCCTGGTTTAGTCCTGCTTTAATCCTGCTTTAGTCCTGCTTTAGTCCTGGTTTAGTCCTGGT
Organism: Periophthalmus magnuspinnatus; assembly: GCF_009829125.3. Classification (NCBI taxonomy): domain Eukaryota; kingdom Metazoa; phylum Chordata; class Actinopteri; order Gobiiformes; family Gobiidae; genus Periophthalmus; species Periophthalmus magnuspinnatus. Next base: position 2,781,110 of record NC_047127.1, on the reverse strand, counting down.
TTAGTCCTGGTTTAGTCCTGCTTTAATCCCGCTTTAGTCCTGCTTTAGTCCAGGTTTAGTCCTGGTTTAATCCTGGTTTAGTCCTGGTTTGGTTGTGGTTTAGTCCTGGTTTAGTCCTCCATTTAGTCCTGGTTTAGTCCTGCTTTAATCCTGCTTTAGTCCTGGTTTAGTCCTGGTTTAGTCCTGGTTTAGTCCTGGTTTAGTCCTGCTTTAATCCTGCTTTAGTCCTGGTTTAGTCCTGGTTTAGTCCTGGTTTAGTCCTGGTTTAGTCCTGCTTTAATCCTGCTTTAGTCCTGCTTTAGTCCTGGTTTAGTCCTGGTTTAGTCCTGGTTTAGTCCTGCTTTAATCCCGCTTTAGTCCTGCTTTAGTCCAGGTTTAGTCCTGGTTTAGTCCTGCTTTAGTCCTGGTTTAGTCCTGCTTTAGTCCAGGTTTAGTCCTGGTTTAGTCCTGCTTTAGTCCAGGTTTAGTCCTGGTTTAGTCCTGCTTTAGTCCAGGTTTAGTCCTGCTTTAGTCCTGCTTTAGTCCTGGTTTAGTCCTGGTTTAGTCCTGGTTTAGTCCTGGTTTAGTCCTGGTTTAGTCCTGGTTTAGTCCTCAGAGTGTGAGGTGGGTCATGTGGCTCTAACATGTGACAGACATAATTTGGTGCTAGGACATGGAGTCATTTCTTTGTGGTGTGATCCATTAAACGTATCTGTTGCCACGGAGACAAGCTGGTGACAGCAGCGTGTTTATAGGTCACATCTGTGGAGAGGTGACCCAGAATGCATGTTTTTCTAAAGTATTTTTGAGCAATAAAACCAAATTGAATATGAATCAAATACACAAGTTTAGTGGGATATTTTTAACATTCCAGGCATTTTTTTTATTCTTGATTAAATTATTACTGTTGTTATTATTATTATCATTATTAATATTAGGAAACATACAATTCATTTCCATTCAAAATTAAAAACTCTACCTGTTTCTTTGTGTTTCCTGTGAATAGATTTTCCATGATGTCGCGTATAAAGCCAAAGACAGAAGTGACTTGATCGCTGGGATTGATGAATTCCTGGACCAAGTGACGGTGTTACCTCCTGGAGAATGGGACCCGTCCATCAGAATAGAGCCTCCAAAAAACGTCCCCTCTCAGGTAAAGGACAACACGATATCTCCAGGGTAAAGGTTCCACAGTGTTTAATGATCTGTGTTATAATAATAATGTTTCCTCATCACAAACAGACCTGGAGTTGTGTTTTGTTTCATTCACACATGTGTTCATAATCCTGGTTTAGTCCCAGTTTAATCCTGGTTTAGTCCTAGTTCAGTCCTGGTTTAGTCAGTGTTTAATCCTGGTTTAGTCCTGGTTTAGTTTAGATTTAGTCCTGGTTTAGTTTATGTTTAGACCTTGTTTAGTCCTGGTTTAGTCCCAGTTTAGTCCTGGTTTTGTTCTGGTTTAGTCCTGGTTTAGTTCTGTTTTAGTCCATGTTTAGTCCATGTTTAGTCCTGGTTTAGTCCTAGTTTAGTCCTAGTTTAGTGCCCTGCAAACCCTGCATATTTAGCTTGAGTTCTTCTCTCAAACTGAAAACACTCTGTTCCACCTTGTGATGTCATCAAGTGGTGATACAGGAAGTGCTCCGCTGTGTTTTTAAACTCCACACACCTTCATTTCTAGAATCATTTGGATCATTTCAGTCCTGGAATCGCCAATCTGCTACTGAACTAAAGGTAAAAGGAGCTGTTAACGTGAAAACTACCACTTGATGACATCACAAGGTGGAGCTTTGGAGATGTGACAGACTAATAATAAAGTGTTACTCAAACATGTGTGAATGAAACAAAACACAACTCCAGGTCTGTTTTTGACGCACTAACAGCATTATAACACGTCTTAAACCTCACTAGACTCCATTTTGCCTTGGATTCCTCCTTCTTGATTTGTTTAATTTTTGAGGGGCTAATTATGACACAGCACGCAAGTCAACGACCATTTTGTTTTTGGCCCGAGATGCTTTTTTTCCCTCAGAAGGAAGGGGTTGTTTGAGGGTTTTTTAAAGGTCTCCTCAGATACAACACATCTGCGAGTGAAGTTTGACAGGGACTTGTTCTGGAGCGTCGAGGAGTTCATTTCAGTTCAGAGTTGAAGCTAACGGTACAATTCTTTCAAAAAACTTCCAACATTTATGCCCACTATGCAGGAAAAACGCAAGATTCCCCCCGTGCCCAATGGCGTTACCGATCTGGGAGAGTCCGAAGATCACGGAGGACACGGAGGACCGGAGCTACAGCGCACTGGGAGGTAAGTTTTATTTGTAGCTACTCCGTGAGCGCGAGTAAAAATAGAGCCTTTTATCAATCTCTACAACAGCGTTCCTTTAGCGCGCGGGGATTCATTATTTAAGAAGAGTATGTCGCTTTACTGTATTTATTTATAATTTAGTGACGCGTACTGTTCCACACGAACGCAAACTGGTCTTAATATTACTCCACGGTCGTATCTGAGCTCCGATTTGGTTTTATTCATTTTTATTCCCTTTGCTTTTTTCATGCGGGTAAAACCATAAACTGTATATACAAACTGGCGTGGCTAACCTGCTAGTCGACGTGTTCAGTTCAATTCAGTTTCTATTGAAAAACTGTGGCCTCTTTCTCTGTAACTGCTGCCGTCACACTCGTCGTTTTTGGTCTTAAATGTTCGTATTAACCCGCTGTTGTGTCTGTAAATCAAGATATGAACGTTAATAACAGACAAATTACACACGTTCTTTCATTTTTGCACCGCGTTTTCACACAAAACAGCGATACAAACATGGTACGGGGTGGAGGTTGCGCTTACATCCATAAAAGGCTCTAAGTTAATGTGTTAAGTGAGGGCCCCCAATGAAGAACTGGGCCCCCACATAGCTCCTCCAAACAAAGAATGTCTGGCACCGCCCCTGCACAGACCCACAGTCGTTATTGTTGTTTTATTTCTTTATTTCTTCTACAACTTTCTACTCCTTATTCTGAGTTGAATTGTCAGACTGTCAGACTCGTCGTTTTTGGTCTTAAATGTTCGTATTAACCCGCTGTTGTGTCTGTAAATCAAGATATGAACATTAATAACAGACAAATGACGCGCTTTCTTTCTTCTGAGGTCACTCCCGCTTGTCTTAGCAACAGGTTTGATTGACAGCGTTGCTAAGGAAGGAGCGTTACCTTCCACAGCCTCGCTCCAGATTAGCTTTTTGGTTGCTACGAGCTTCATTTGGCTGGAGCTGAACGCTGTGGGTGACGTCAAACTCGCTCAGTCCACTTCTTTATATAGTCTGTGGATAAAACAAAGTGACCTAAGTACACACCGGCATCAGATTTATTCAAATCCGTAATCTGAGAGCTCCGCACGCGCTGCTTTGGTTCGTTTCAAGATTTCACTGACATCAGTTTAACACGCCGACATGACTATGCTTCTAATGGAGTTCATGCATGATACATACGTTTACAGCTATAGTCTGAAACATCGCAAGCAAAGCAATAATATCTCCATGGAGACAAGCACGGGGTGGACTCTTCACTAGAACAGTTATATAATGTACATTTAAAGCAGACTTACTGAACTTTACAGAGATTTAAATCATGTTCTAGTTGATTCTTCTTGTTGAGGCTCTGAAGTTGTGTTTGGACTGATTCATGTTTGAGTTTAATCTTTAATCGACTATTTTCAAGACGCCATTTTGCCGATAAATCCCCGTTTTCACCTCCACTGTGACACGCACCACTGTTCCTTCTCCAGTTTTATTTTCTCAATCGGTGATACTCGTAGGATTCGGCAGCGTCACGTCATCATTTTGCTACAAATAGAAACATTTTTTAAAAAGTGCTGCTGTAGTGTGATGTGCAGCTGTCCATAGGGGGCGCCGACAGCTACACGACTCTTTGTTGTGATGACGTTTACGGTGACGTCAGCTCCCATTGGACACCGCAGTTTTCTAACCCATATTCATTGGATTTGTGTCTTTTATGAAGTGGTTTTAGATGAATATTGTGATTTAAAACGTGTAAATTATAACAGAATGATCCACGGAGATGAGAACCATAGAGACACAAGCACAAAAGGCGGATTTAATGTTTAGTTTGAATGTGGTACAGCGATTTATATGGGCCTAAACAGTGAATACATGATCTTTATTTGTGGATTTATTATAAAAATGCAGTTTGTCAGACACAATAGTAGATTAGATTAGATTAAAGTCGCGTTCTCCCTGTGTAAATATGAGCGTAGCTGTCGTCTCACATAAAAATACTGTTTGTCAGGACAATATGAAAGCACAATAGTAGATTAGATTATCTTAAAGTCGCGTTCTCCCTGTATAAATGTGAGCGTAGCTGTCGTTTCATTCACGTGCTCCGTGTACTCTCCCGGTTTGATTAACAGTGAGGGACGTGACACGGACTGAGCTGCGGTATGCGGCAGTACCTCTTTTGGCCACAAGCCCGGCTCCTCTGCTGCTATCAATGCGGCTGAAAAAAGAAACCCCACAGCATCCCACCCGCCGTTGCCGTGGTAACCGCCTCCAGTGCCCGTTCTGTGCCGCAACAGTGGAGCGTGTCCAAAGATAGGAGCATGAGTCGACAGATTGACTCAACACTTGATAAAAACACACATGGCACGATGCCCTCGTTCAATATTTAGTCCTGACGCTTCCACTCAGGATTCCAGCGCGAGAACGAGACGGTGTCACAGTCTCAGCTGGAGGTCAGAGGTCAGTATGAACGATAAACGAGGGATGCCACATAGAAAACAGACATATTGGGTCTCATATGTGTTAGGGATTAGGTCCACAGTCCTGCTATTTTTAATCAGTCAAAGGGCTTATAGTTAATAATAAAAAATAAAAATAAAAATAAAAATAAAAATAAAAATAAAAATAAATAAATAAATAAATAAATAAATAAATAAATAATAATTGTATTTATAAAGCACTTTTAATTCTATAAAATCTCAGAGTGCTACAATAAAACAAGAACTTTAAACCAATACTAATTGCTAAATACTAAAAAAAAACCCATCAACATCAAGCTTTTCTAAATAAAAAGGTCTTTAGATTAGCATAAAAAAAAAAAGTCCAAGCTCTGTGTGTCTGACCAGTGATGCATTTATGGGTCAGCAGAAGGAATTTTGTATTCAACCCGTGTTGAAACAGGGAGTCACTGCAGTGATTTGATAATAGTTTAATAGTTATTTCAGTTATTTCAACGACTGAACACTGCTTTGTGATACTTATATATATATGCCCATATTACACTGTTCTGATGTCGTTTCCTCGTCACAAACAGACCTGGAGTTGTGTTTTGTTTCACTCACACATGTTTAACGCACAAACCCTGCAGATTTAGGCTGAGTTCTTTCTTCTCTCAATCTGAAAACACTCTGTTCCAACTGATTTCACCCCTGGAATTGCCAGTCTCCACTGAACTGAAGGTAAAAGGAGCTCATCGTCATGACATCACAAGGTGGAACGGAGCGTTTTGAGCTTTGTAGATGTAGACAGACTAATAATAAAGGGTTTCTTAAACATGTGAATGAAACAAAACACAACTCCAGGTCTGTTTTTGAGGAGGTAACAGCATTAGAACATGGATTAAACCTCACATGAGTCAATTTTGCGTAATATAGGACCTTAAATGTGAGTTGCGGCAGTGATCACAGAGACTCCAACAGCAAATTCCAACATAGAAATTCCGCTTTTCCTCCCTGTCCACGCTCAATTTTAAGCTTGTAAGTATGTTATTATGGCTCTACATTGAGGTAGCCTGTTATTACGACCTGCAGAGACTCAGACAGACACAAAAATATTAGTAAGATTTCAGAGTTCTGGACACTGGAGGTGGTAGAGGAGACGCCGAGGTCACAAACTGAACCGTCCTTGTGTCCGCGATGGAGGTTAAAAACTGACGAAGGCTCTGGAGAAACAGTGAGGTCGATGGGAGTCTGCGTTCACACTCGCTCCATGTCATGTTGTAGACACATTGGAGTTTTATGAGAACATTGCGTAACCCTACTGTTTTTTGTCGTCAGGTTTTTCGGCGGCTTTGTTTTGGACATCAAGCGAAAGGCGCCGTTTTACCTGTCGGACTACACGGACGCCGTTAACCTGCAGTGTCTGGCCTCCTTCCTCTTTCTGTACTGCGCCTGTATGTCTCCTGTCATCACGTTCGGCGGTCTGCTGGGAGAGGCGACGGAGGGACGAGTGGTAAAAACAAATATATATAAATATGTATAACTCTGCTCATTTGGACCATACCATTTTTATTTAAAACAGTTACTAAGGATGCACCAATTCGGTTTTTCAGTTGCGATTCTGAAAAGTGAACCTAGAGCAGGGGTGTCAAACACATTTTCACTACTTTTTAAACATGTTAATTAACTGTTTCTGTATTTATTACTTATTCAAGTTACAAATATTACATGTGCATTTGCCTAGATGTAAAAATATGCCTGTGTAACTGCGTATCTCCTGATAAAATGACATTTTAAGACCATCATACCTTAAATTTACCCTGTCGAGGGCTACATAAAATGAAGTGGAGGGCCACATTTGGCACGCGGGCCTTAGTTTGACACATGTGCTCTAGAGATATTATAATCACTTCTGAAAAATTGTGACTCTGACTGTATATGTCAGTAGGGAAAAGTCCTCAAAATGTTGGTTATAACAGGAAGCTGACAGCCATGAATAAATAATGCTGTGTGATTCTTCTCCCGTGTGGATTAAACAAGTCGACCAGAAGGAGTTTTTAGCGTTAAATCTTTTTAAAGGGCCCGTATTACACTAGTTTCTAATGTTACAATGTTGTTTCCTCGCCACAAACAAACCTGGAGTTGTGTTTCGTTTCATTCACACATGTTTAACACACAAAAAACCCTGCAGATTTAGGCTGAGTTCTTCTGTCAAACTGAAAACAATCAATCTTAATCTGTACAGAACTAAAGGCAAAAGGAGCTACCACTTCATGACATCACAAGGTGGAACAGAGCATTTTGAGAGTTGGAGATATAGACAATAGTAATAAAGTGTTACTCCAATGTGTAAGTGAAACAAAACACAACTCCAGGTCTGTTTTTAAGAGGAAACACCACTATGACATGACTTAAACCTCACAAGAGTCAGTTTAATTGGTAATGCGGATGGCATGATGTTACAATAAAAGCAGTAATTTGATTGACTCTTCCATTAAAATCATTATGTAGTTCATTGCAAAGCAGCTAACAATGTTAAACTGACATAACAGAGAGACTTCCTGTGTTTTCAGAGCGCGATCGAGTCCCTGTTTGGAGCGTCCATGACTGGGATTGCCTACTCCTTATTCGCTGGACAACCCCTCACTATCCTGGGGAGCACAGGGCCTGTCCTTGTGTTTGAGAAAATCCTCTTTAAGTTCTGCAAGTAAGTCAGTATAACAGTTCTCTTGGGGCTAAAGATCAGATAATATTTTTGCAGTGTTTTTAAATTGGATTTATTCAGCAAAATTGACTTTTTAGGGCTTTTAACCATGTACTTGGAGCGATTCATGTTTGAGTTTAATCTTTAATCGACTACTTTCCTTTTGTACCAGTTTTCTTATCATAGATTTATAGATTTTTTACACTTGCAGACAGGATTTTGCCCTATTCTGATAAATATTCACCTTCATAAATGTGTTTTTTTCTCAAAGGGAGTACGGCTTGTCCTACCTGTCCCTCAGATCGTGCATTGGCTTGTGGACGGCCTTCTTCTGCCTGTTGTTAGTGGCGACCGATGCCAGTTCTCTGGTCTGTTACATCACGCGCTTCACTGAAGAAGCCTTCGCCGCTCTGATCTGCATCATCTTCATCTACGAGGCCCTGGAGAAGCTGATCCACCTGGGAGTGCACTACCCCATCAACAAGAACAACAACCTGCAGACGCTCACCATGTACTCGTGAGTGTCCCAGTGTGCGCCGGCTTTACTTCTGCGAGCGCAAAAACAAATATATGGGAGTTACATTTATTTCAGTTTCAATTTCCGACCATGAACACGCTCACTCACCCACACAGACTGTATAAAGAAGTGGATTAAGTGAGTGTGACGTCACCCACAGCGTTCAGCTCCGGTCAAATGAAGCTCATCGAGGCTAGAGCAGTTATAGCGGCTAATTTGGAGCCGACTGTTAGTGTCATAGCAACCAAAGAGCCAATCAGGAGCGAGGCTGTTGAAGGTAACGCTGCTTCTCACCCGCACCGCCCGTTTAGCAAGGTGCAGGCTCTTAGCAACGTGATAAATCAAACCAGTTGCTAACGCTAGCAGGAGCAACCTTGGGGAAAAAAGGCGCCTGATTTGTCTGTTATTAATGTTCATAATTTGATTCACAGACACAATAACAAAATAAAAACACCAGGATCATGTAGAGCAGGTTAATACGAACATTTAAGACCAAAATGATGAGTGTGACAGCAGCAGGTACAGAGAGAGGACACAGTTTTTGCATAGAAAGTGAACTGGAGCCAGAGTCGATGGAGCCAAATGATGGCGCACCCATGATCACTTCCTATTTGGAACACTAGGCCAGCACGTTAGCTATGTCCATTTATACATAGTCTGTGGTCACACGTCGCAGTCATACTTGGCGAGATGGAGGAAGGAACTTGCTCAAGTCCATGGCAACAGAACTTCAGTCTTCTAATCTTTGGGTTGATGAACTACCCAGCGACTTGCCTCTCAAATCCAGACTCATCTCTCTCTCTATATGTTTTATACAGATTGATCAGTCTGGTTTCCACATCCTCTGTTACATCTCAAGCCCGGTCAAACATGATCGTCCAATCAGCAATCACATCCGTTTTTTTCTTTCAGTGACACATGTGAAACGAAGGAGCTCATTTGTCTCCTCTGATTTACAAATATAATCACATTTCTCTCCCCTCAGATTAACAGAGTTTAGGCTTTGCTCATTTATTCCGCAGAAATCGCCATGTTTTTCAGCCCCTGTGAGATTTTTTCCCTTTATTATTCCTGATACAGATGGACCATGCGTGTCTCTGATTGGCTAATCCACCTGTCAGTCACATCCATTTGAAAACAGAGAGATGTGAATTCTGGACGACAGGCAACAAAACAACTGCCTTACCTTGTCTGACGTTTTATTTTTTGAACATTTTCCTTCTGTCAAACATACAGAGGTGTTGATAATGACTCTATGTTTTATATTTGAAATTATCTGAAAAGACCTGTGTATTTAAGTTAGTGATAATGTTCATTCTTAACAGGTGCGCCTGTGTGGAGCCCAGCCACCCGAGTAATGAGACCGTTCTATTGTGGGAACAGAGGAACATCACAGCCTCGGAGGTCAACTGGACGAGTCTGGAGGTCGCGGTGAGCCAGAGTAATTATGTCACTGAACGCTAGAACGCGGCGCACGGATGCCAAACGATGCTATTCTGTTTGTAGGTTTATTTATATAGACATAACTGTTATTGGATTTCCTATAAGCCTATTATCACATCACTTCATAACATTTGAACTGAGCTGAGTGGCTTTGCTGTCTCTAGGATCACATTTGTTTTATGCGGATTTTGTTGAGTCATCAGGCTCCGCGAGTAGAGGAGGGGGAGCTGAGCGGAAACAGCACCCCTAGGATACAGTGTGCAAACTTCATTCTGTCATCGTCAATACACATCTACAAAAAGCCCTACAGTTGATGATGATGATGTTTAAACAGGGCCCATTGCAGTTTTCCATGTACTGTACACACAAAAGGGTTGAAACTGGTTCTGTACTTTTGTTTGCTGTGGTCAGGAGTGTGAGAAGTTACACGGGGAGTTTGTGGGAGCCGCCTGTGGAGCACATGGGCCGTACATACCTGATGTTCTCTTCTGGTGTGTGATCCTCTTCTTCTCAACGGTCTCCATGTCTGCATTTCTCAAAGAGTTCAAATTCAGTCGCTATTTCCCCACCAAGGTATGGATTTTTATTTTTTATTATTTTTTATTATTATATTTTTATTTTATTTGTATTTTTTTAATTTAATTTTTATTCATTTATTTATTTTTATTTTTTATTTTATTTTAAATTTTTATTATTTTTATTTTACAGAAAAAATTAAATTTTTATTTATTTATTTATTTTCTTCCCTTTTTTTTTTTTTTTTTTTTCCAAATGTTTTTCAAAAATGTTCTTTATTATATTTCCTTCACAGCTCACTGACTTAAATTTCTTTGACTGCAGTGGCTTGTGTTTGTTTGGTGTTTGCTGCCATCTGCTGGTTGGAGACAGAATTCAAAAAGCCAGATGGCGTGTCTCTTTTTCCTGTTTCAATCTGTAATAACTCTAAATATGAAGCCTCCTCTGCAGACACCAGTGTGTGGTCCTCTGGCGCCACCCTCTGGATACAGTGAGATATGGTTGTAGTAGAGTTGACATATATTTTGATTTTCTTGCAGGTTCGGTCCATCATCAGTGACTTTGCCGTCTTCATCACGATCCTCACTATGGTTCTCGTGGATTATAGTTTAGGAATTCCATCGCCCAAGCTTCAAGTTCCCAGCAAGTTCAAAGTAAGTCAGACGAACTAGAACACAAAAAAGTACTACACAGACTAACTAGTACACAGCCTACTAAGTACACAGACTAAATAATACACAGCCTAGCATTGCCAGTGGTGGATGAAGTACTTGATTTTGTTACTTAAGTAAAAGTACAGTTAGAGAGGTAAAAAGTTACTCAAGAAAAAGTAAAAGTATCAGATGAAAAAATCTACTTAAGTAAAAGTATTTAAGTACCTGTTTAAAAATGTACTTTAAGAGTAACAAGTAAAAGTATTTCACATTTCAAGTGTCGTTCATTTGTTAAAGTGTAAATGTAATGATATTGATAAAAAAAATAAAATGTATTTTGGTCACAGTAACAACACGAATCTGTTTCTTAACTTTTCTTACGAATTTTGTGTATTTATTTTTGTTTTGCTCAAAGCCCAAGCTTGAACTCGAAAACTTTAGTCAGGATGTTTCCACAAACATGGTAAAAATAACCCCTCAAATCATATGAAAAATACTTTTTACTTTTCAGTCTTGTTCAAAAATGTAGTAGAGTAGAAAGTACAGATACTGCTCTCAAATGTACTGAAGTAAAAGTAAAAAGTATCCACTGTAGATACTTAAAAATTCTACTTAGGTACAGTACTTTACTCCTCGTACTTCATCACACCACTGACTACACTACGTTTAATACATTTAAATGTTTAATCCTCTGTTTCTTTGTGAACCACAGCCCACCCGGGACGACCGTGGCTGGCTCATAAACCCAGTGGGACCAAACCCCTGGTGGACGACCATCATCACCTTCATCCCTGCTCTGCTCTGCACCATCCTCATCTTCATGGACCAGCAGATCACAGCCGTCATCATCAACAGGAAGGAGCACAAGCTCAAGGTCTGTGACTCTGTGTGTTTATGTTCAGCTGCTAAAACACCTCCATTTGGAAATCAGAATCAGAATCATTAGACTTTTATTGCCATCGTTTGTGAACACAGTTTACAAACTAGGAACTTACTGCGGTGATAAAGTGCAACATAAAAACACACTGAATAAATACAAATACAAATAAGGCCACTTGATGACATCACAAGGTGGAACAGAGCATTTTGAGCTTTGTAGATGTTACAGACTAATAATAAACTGTAAGCAAGTGTGAATGAAACAAAACACAACTCCAGGTCTGTTTTTGAGGAGGTAACAGCTTTATAACACGGCTTACATCTCCCCAGAGTCCATTTCGTGTAATATCTGACCTTTAACCTTTACATTCGTTTGCATTGTGTTGTACAGAAAGGCTGTGGTTATCACCTGGACCTGTTTGTGGTGGGGGTCATGCTGGGGGTCTGCTCTGTGATGGGGTTGCCCTGGTTCGTCGCCGCCACGGTGCTGTCCATCTCCCACGTCAACAGTCTGAAGCTGGAGTCCGAGTGCTCCGCTCCGGGGGAACAGCCCAAGTTTCTGGGGATCAGGGAGCAGCGGTTCACCGGCCTCATGATCTTTACACTGATGGGCTGCTCCGTGTTCATGACCTCTGTCCTCAAGGTCAGACACCGCACACGCTGACCACACATCTCATACTCATACCGGGATGACATTTACTTCCATATTTGCAAGCCCACGTTGATTTTAGCGATCAACCAACCCAAAGTTTATGTTTCTAATGAGATAACTGGCTTGGGAACCAAAACAGAAAGAAAGTTAAAACATATACACTATGTAAACGTTTCACAGTTACATTATATAGTCTGTATAATCCTTCAGTCGTCCAGGTATGATCCATAGCAAAAGAAAAATTAATTATCAACTGGACAAAAGCTTTTAGAGTGAAGACATTTTGCATTTTGCTCACAAACAAGGTAATGTGGTCCACTCCGTCCAGTGAGCGTTACACTGCAGAAACAAAACAGTTACTTTATAAGAAAATGTACCAACACCATCGCAAGAGCAGCTCAGGACTCCAATCGGCTGTACATCTCCAACTCAAAGACACTAACCGCTCCTTTGAAGATAGTGAGGTACAGATCTGAGCCGAAGTAAAGAAATCTATGTATTTGAACCAGAATGGGGGCCTCAGACGTCTCCTATTTATCTAACGCCATCCTCAGACCTAAATCTAAACAAGGAAAACACTAATGCTAATGCTAATAGCCAGTATGCTAATATGTGTGAGAGCAGCTAAACGTCTTCACTCTGAAAACCTTTTGTCCCGTGACCGTGACAGAATTATTTTTTGTCATTCTTATTGAAAAAGTAATTTTAACAGTGTAATAGTAACTCAAAGTTCTGTTTCTATTATATCGTTTTCAGTTCATTCCTATCCTCCTCCTCTTCTCGCTCTCTCCTCCTCCTCTGTCTCCAGTCCTCCTCCTCCTCTCTCTCACTCTGCTCTCTCTCCTCCTCCACTCCTCCTCTCTCTCTCTCCTCCTCTCTGTTCCCTCTGCTCATGACGTTCTTTTTCAGAAAGTTCTTTAAACTGTATAAAAGTAACTCACACTCTTTCTATTCTATTGTTTTCAGTTCATCCCTTTTCTCCTCTTCCCCTCTCTCTCCAGCTTCTCTGCTCCTCCTCCTCTTTTCTCTCTCTCCTCCTCCTCTCTCTCTCCTCTGATCTTCCTCCTGTCTCCTCCTCCTCCTTCTTTCTCCTCCTCTCATATCATTCATATTCACAAAGTTCTTTAAACAGTGTGATCTCTGTTCCCTCTGCTCATCCTATTCCTCCTCCCTCTCTCTCCTCCTCTGTCCAGCTTTCTGCTCCTCCTCCTCCCCCTCCTCTTTCTCTCCTCCTCTCTGTTCCCTCAGCTCATGTCATTCTTAATCAAAAACGTCTTTAAACAGTGTAACAGTACCTCACTTTTCTCTTTCTGTTCTGTCGTTCCAGTTCATTCCCATGCCTGTGCTGTACGGCGTGTTCTTGTACATGGGGGCGTCTTCACTCCGGGGCATCCAGGTGAATCTCGTGTCCTTCTACACATGTTCATTTAAATAAAAGCTCTCGTTTAAACCGTCTCTTGTGTGAGTGCAGTTCTTCGATCGTCTGAGGTTGTTCGGGATGCCAGCCAAGCACCAGCCGGACTTCATCTACCTCCGCCACGTCCCGTTACGTAAAGTTCACCTGTTCACCATCATCCAGCTGAGCTGTTTGATCCTGCTGTGGGTCATCAAGACGTCCAGAGCCGCCATCGTGTTCCCCATGATGGTAAATAAACTATAAACGTATAAAGAGGGATATGAAAACCTGCTGCTCACGTTCAACGCCCTCCACACCAAGCTCCTCCATCTCTATGAGCTCCTCCACACTGCCACAGCGGCCTGCTCCCTCTGCTCCTCCTCCTCTCTTTAGCTCTGTACTCTCTGCTCCTCCTCTCTCTCTCTCTCTCTCTCTCTCCCCTCTGCTCCTCCTCCTCTCTTTAGCTCTGTACTCTCTGCTCCTCCTCTCTCTCTCTCTCTCTCTCTCTCCCCTCTGCTCCTCCTCCTCTCTTTAACTCTGTACTCTCTGCTCCTCCTCTGCTCCTCCTCTGCTCTTCCTCTGCTCCTCCTCTCTCTCTCTCTCTCTCTCTCTCTCTCTCTCTCTCCCCTCTGCTCCTCCTCCTTTCTTTAGCTCTGTACTCTCTGCTCCTCCTCTCCTCCTCCTCTGCTCCTCCTCTCTCTCTCTCTCTCCCCTCTGCTCCTCCTCCTCTCTCCAGCTCTCTGTTCCCTCTCCATCTCTCTCCCTCTGCTCCTCCTCCTCTCTCTCCTCTTCTTTCCAGCTCTCTGTCTCTGTTCCCCTGCCCCTCCTCTCTCCTCTTCTTCTTTTCAGCTCTCTTTTCCCTCTGCTCCTCTTCTCCCTCTCCTCCTCATCCTCCCTCTCTCTCTCCTTTTCTTCTCTCCAGCTCTGTTTCCTCTCCCCCCCTCTCTCTTTCTCTCTCCTCTTCCTCCTCTCTCTGCTCCTCCTCTCTTCAACTCTCTGTTCCCTCTGCTCTGCCTTGCCCTCCTCCTCCACCTCCTCTCTTTCTCCCCTCCTTCTCTTCATCTCTCTGTTTTCTCTGCTCCTCCTCTCCCTCTTCCTGCTCTTCCTCCTCTCTCTCCTCCTCTTCTTCTCTCCAGCTCTTTGTTTCCTCTGCTATCCTCCCCCCCTTTCTCTCCTCACCTCTCGCTCTCCTCCCCTTCTCCCTTTTCTTCCTCCTCTTCTCTTCAGCTCTCTGTTCCCTCTGCTCCCCCTCATCCTTCTCCTCCTCCACCTCCTCTATTTCTCTCCTCCTTCTCTTCATCTCTCTGTTCCCTCTGCTCCTTCTCCTCTCTCTCCTCCTCCTGTCTTCTTCTCTCAGCTCTGTTTCCTCTGCTCTCCTCCCCTCCTCTCTCTTCTCTTCCTCCTCTTCTCTTCAGCTCTCTGTTCCCTCTGCTCCCCCTCGTCCTTCTCCTCCTCCACCTCCTCTCTTTTCTCTCCTCCTTCTCTTCATCTCTCTGTTCCCTCTGCTCCTTCTCCTCTCTCTCCTCCTCCTCTGTCTCATCTTCTTCTCTCAGCTCTGTTTCCTCTGCTCTCCTCCCCTCCTCTCTCTTCTGTTCCTCCTCTTCTCTTCAGCTCTCTGTTCCCTCCTCCTCCTCCCCCCCCCTCCTCCTCCTCCTCTTTACACGGTGCAGTTTGAGTCTGTGCTTTATTCCTTTGCTTTTACAAGAGTAACAGTACCACATTACAGTTACTCCAGATCAGTATTCAGGACATGTACTTTTACTACCAGTATTCCGTTACTCCTCACACTCATACACTTGTGTTATATTTACATTTCACTGTCCTGTCCCTGTGTCTCAGGTCTTGGCTCTGGTGTTTATAAGGAAACTGCTGGATTTCATCTTCTCCAAACGAGAGCTGAGCTGGTTGGACGACCTGATGCCAGAGTGGAAGAAGAAGAAACTGGAAGATGCTGCACAGGAGGTAAAACACTTTCACGTTCACTTTCGGCTTGAGATGCTTCCACTGCTCTAAATATTCTGGAGTTTGCCTCATTGGACAGTTTAGCGTTTCAAAACTGCCCATAATTTAACGTTCAGACACAGGGCGGAATTCTACAGTGAAGTTGTCAGTTGAAAACACACTTTAAGCTTAATATGGCAATTTTAGTAATGTCTGGGTTCAATATATTGAGTTTTCTTCAGTTTAATCTTTACTAAAGGTCCTATATTACACAAAATTGACTAATCTATCTAATTATCTGTTTGATTTTAGGAGGAGCACAGTATTATCGCGGAAGAAGGCATTGTCCAGGTCCCACTTGAATGTCACTTCAAGTACGTTTTTCCATCTTTTTTAATTTTACTCTGACAAGTTTTAAATCCAACTCTCTCCGTGCGTTTGAACTTGACACATCTCGTTCTCGTAGGAGCGATCCTTCCACTGTGAACATCACCGACGAAATGTCCAAAGGATCTTTCGGAAACGTGTGGAAGAACGTGAACCCAGAGACCGCCAAAAAAGAGAAGGAGCCCGGGTCAAAAAGGTGAGCGTCTTCCACCTCACGACTCGAGATTGACACGCCGCTGTGTTAGATTTAACTGGAGCAAAGATCAAACCAGCACAGATATATATTTGTTTTCAAAATGCTATGGAGTTCTCTGCCTTTCATCCCGTTTTTTTCCCGGAAAACGATGGAAACTACTAGC
The DNA here is from genome assembly GCF_009829125.3 of Periophthalmus magnuspinnatus. Taxonomy (NCBI): domain Eukaryota; kingdom Metazoa; phylum Chordata; class Actinopteri; order Gobiiformes; family Gobiidae; genus Periophthalmus; species Periophthalmus magnuspinnatus. Next base: position 2,764,964 of record NC_047127.1, on the reverse strand, counting down.
GTTGAGATGATCTTCAAACATTTGCGTCCTCCCTGACTTCCCACAGTGTAGACTAACATCTCCCGCCTGCTTCTCTCATTCCACTCCTCCCTCAGCTCCCCCTCTTAACCTTTCAGCAGCTCTCATCCCAAAGGTGAGTTTTTCCCGTTCCCTTTGGCACGAACTGGTTGTTGTACTGATATTAGCTGGAGTACTTTTGCACGGAGTAGTCTCGAAACAGGGAAATAATTAACGTTGCATGTTTGGGAGCGACCATGGACTGTGTAAAGAAGTGGACGAAGTGAGAAAACGCCAAGATCAGGAACATTTTAAGACCAAAATAACAAGTCTGACAGCAGCGGTTACACAGAGAGAGGCCACAGTTTTTCAATAGAAAGTGAATTGGAGCCAGAGTCGATGAAGCCAGACACACGCTCATGCTGTCCATTTATATAAACAGTCTATGGGAGCAATAGAAATGTTTGCATGCTAACAGTTTGAGGTTAAATATAAGTTATTTAGTTATTGTCTGTCTGAGGGGTGTAACAACAACATGATAGATTTTTACACTGTGTTGCATTAAATTAAAAGCTTCTTCATGTTAATTTCCTGCAGCAGAACCTTAAAAATCTTCAGAGAACCACATAGACATGGTCCTACATTTCAAATTATCTTCAGTACCAGCACGTTTATTCAGTCGATATCCTGGTTGGACATAGAAACTGGTGTAACAAGACTATTTCCTGGAACGTCTTTTAATTATTTATACAAAGTTGTTTTGTCGTTACTTGATAGTTAAGTAACAGTTACATAACACATTTTGATCTGTTTTGTCTTATTTTAGGAAATAAATGCAGTTTTAAATATTGAAATTGGTATCGGAAATGAAAAAAATCAGATCGGGGCATCTTTGATTAAGTTTATATTCTATTAAAAGCTGTTTCTTCTCAATCTGATGAAAATAATGTAGTTATTATCTTTCATTTGACACCGTTAACTTTCTAGAACTTTCCCAGGTCCCATCAGGAATCAAAACTGGAGGTGCGAGGTTCTAAAGGGCTTTGGATGTAGCTACTAGCCATGCTGTTCCAGTGTGTTTTTAACTACAAATTAACTTAATCTAACCTAGCCAGACCTACAGACAAAATACACAATATGACACAATGAGATCCAGACGTTGTTACACCCCTCATGTGTTTGTATGTCTAATGATGCATGCAAATGTGAAATAGTTATGTTTTCTTACTGTGTGCTCACTTTAAAGTATTTTCTAATCTGTTTTAATGCTGTTTCCTCATCACAAACAGACCTGGAGTTGTGTTTTTTGTTTCATTCACACACGTTTAACACACAAAAAAAACTGCATATTTAGGCTGAGTTCTTCTTTCAAACAGAAAACACTCTGTTCCACCTTCATTTCTAGAATCATTTGGATCATTTCACCCCTTGGAATTGACAATTTTCACTGAACTAAATGTAAACGGAGCTGTTAACTTGAAAACTACCACTTCATGACATCACAAGGTGGAACAAAACACAACTCCGGGTCTGTTTTTGAAGAGGAAACAACGTTAGAACATGACTTAACGCTCACAAGAGTTCATTTTGTGTCATATAGAACCTTTAAAATTCACTCTGTTTTGTCCCGGAGCAGTTCCAGTAGCGGTGGGAAGCGCCACAAGCGGCGGAGACATAACAAGAGCTTGGACAGAGAGACGAGTTTGTGAGGAAGAGGTGGAAGAGGAGGAAGAGGAGGAGGAGGGTTTGCTGGTGGTGCCACTGTGCTGTCTGCCACATTTAAAACAATTCCGTGCCACTCACCTTTGTACTGTGCTACACTGTGTATCGTCATGTCTGTCTGTGTGCTGCTTACGTGTAAAATCTTATTATATATTACATACATGACCAAAAGGAGCATTATAACTGTTTCTTTTAACTATATCAAAGTTTAATCGAACCAGCAGCGGAAGAGAAGGCCAAAACGGAGCCGCTGGATAAACGGGCCAGTACTTTCAAATATCAAAATTTTACACATTGTTTGTACTATGTATGTTTTTTATATTTATATTCTAACTCCTGCCACAGAGACACCACGGACGAGTGGACATCGCACGCAGTATTTGACCTTTTGACCTTTTGCACCTCACACACACACACAAAAAAAAAAACTTTTGCCAATACAATTCCACTGATATCCTCTATAGTCAAAATTGTTAGCGTTTTGGACGTATATTTATATATTCTGTATATTTCAATGTTTTTGTGATAGTGAGCGCTCATATCATTCCAGTATTCCCCAACGCTCCGAGTGTCCGTTCTCCTCAAAAGTCCCTCGTGGTGTTTTCGGGGGATGCACTTGGAACGCTAGCACTTCACAGCTCCAGCATGGCGGCATAGTTCGGGTACCTCCGAGTATCTCCAGCTACTTTTAAGTCTTGTAGGGTGAACGTCAAAAGCTCAGTGTTTTCTGCCTGCGTATACTCTTTTTTGTCATCTATGGACTTTAAATCTCCTTTTCCTCCCCCCATGAATCCTAGTCTGTTAGCATCGGAAGCTAATCGCTAAAGACCCGCGCAACATCGGCCATGTCCGTCTTTGCAGGAACTTCTTCTGTAGATGCAATAATACTTGTTTCTGGGAAGGGTTTGACATGTAAAAAAAAACAAAAGACTTAAAAATGTACAATATATAGTCTATTTTATTCATGTAAAATGTAAAACTAATATGTTACTAACTGTCATGTCGGGGCAGGTTTTGTTATAGACATAGATTTCCATTGTCTAACTGATTGCTTAGTTGATTAGATTGGGTCAAAATACCTATAATATACATTTTTGGACCACTTCTGTGTGGAATTTTGCCTTAAAATATTTAGTGCAAGCTGTAGAATTCTGTTGAATACTTAAAATCACCTGTATAGAAAGCTACGAGTCCAAGACCTGTTGTTGAAGTGTGGGGTGTTTATGGAGAGAGTGAGCGGCTGAGAGCTTCAATAAAGACATGATGATGATGATGAAGATGATGAGGTGATGTCGTGTTGTGATATTATTGTGTGACAGATAAACAAAACAATACATTTAATTTATTTTATTAAGCAAACATCAGTATTTACAACGTGAAAGGTAGATATTTGCAGTTAGGTGCTAGAAGTAATAATGATGATTTACAGGGGCGTCGCACTCGAGGGGGGTAAAGTGTACTGTTAACCCGGGGCCCAGTGCACAAAGGGGGCCCCTCACAAAGTCTGTAATGTGTATTTTTCATTAGACGACACGTAGAGCGGGCCCCCCTAGATGATTTGTACCCAGGGCCCAGAATTTGGCGCTACACCCCTGGATAATAATAATGTAAAAAAAAAAAATTGATTAGTTTGATAAGTTTGTTGTGTTCATGTGTGAAAACATTGGGTTTTGTCATATAAATAAGTAGTAAAAAAAAAAACAGTCTTCTGAACGGCTCTTTGAAATTAACGGGTCTAAAAGATTCATATCCTGTAAAACTCAAATTCACACTGGGCCAAAATGTAAAACTGAGACAAATTCACGGGACAAACTCGATTTGTCGATTTGAATTTTATTGAAAAATAGACTGTACGTGATATGTGATGTTTAACCTTTTCATATGAAGTTTAGTTTTGCTTAAACACAAAATCTGGAACAGCTCAAGCTTGATATTACAAACAATTATTAAATTTGAAATAAAAGACACATCAGTAGTCATTTCTTATTTAGATAAATAAAATAAATTATGTCTCTCTCTGTAGCCTTTTTCCTTTTTAAAGTAAACCTTTTTTTTTTTTTTTACAAGCCAACAAATAAATAAATAAATAAATGAATGAATAATGTCACTCACTGAAAATCCAACTTTCAAACTATTAAACTATTATTAGTCCAGGCCTTGGAGTAGAAAAATGCATAGAGAAAACATATATTCAAGCTCAATTTGCTAAACTAAAATTTACTCTGTCATTGGTCTCAACTGAGCACCAGCGAACTAACAAAGCATTCTGGGATTTGTAGTATTAGTGGTGCATGTGCTCTATACCAGCGGGCCAGCTCTAATGCACATTTGATATGATCTCATAGGACAAATATAATTACACCGCGGGCCAGATTTAGCCCCCAGGCCTGAGATTGACATATGTGCTGTAAAAGAACCAAAGCAATAAACACAAACACGTATATATCCACAGAACAGTGAATAATCTATATATGTTCCACTGACTTGTGGGTCGCAGGGCAAAGCCAATGCCAGCCGGACCCAGAACCCCCGCCCCCCTCGACCCAATACACCCGCCGGGACGACACTCCACTCTGTCCATCTCGCACTTTGTCCCATTTCCCAAGTGTTTCCCTAAGAAAGTGTGTATAGCATTAAAATAAGCACTCTGCTCAGTCTAGCCTTGTCTGTGTACATAACTGTATTTATTGTTTTTACATTTTTTCCCCATTTCTGCCTAAACTTGAGTGATGCATTAAAAAGATGGTTAAATCTGTTTTGTTTTTGTTTTTTGTTTTTTTAATTGTTTTTTGCATGAGCGCACATAAAAAAAACAAATAAAAAAAACAAATGCTTTTCAGTTTCTTAGAAGTCGCACAATATTTCCACTGGAGGGCGTGGGTGAGCAGTTTGTATCTTGAAAACCTTTGGAGGAATTTCAGCCAATGTCCTTGAAGAATATCATTAAATTACGACACCAAACGCCTGATAAAAATGTCTTTGATGCTGATGCTGAACACTGTTGAGTCAAGAGGATGTGACACGTCTGATGGAGTTATCGTCGTGTTATTACGTGAGGATTTTCGAGTAAAAGTTTTGACAAAGCTTTGACTTGACAGTGTTACATGTAAACGTTTCCAAAATTATCTTTCAAACAGAACCCAGGCAGTACAAGCTGATGGGTTTTAATAATTTTTTTTTTACTTTAAGGTAGCAAAGGGGTACCCCAAGGCTCAATGTCAGGCCCGCTAGTTTTTACAATATTTATTAATTTGATTGGCTGCAATTTAAGAGAAAACCTCATACGTTTATATGCAGATGATGCTGTTTTTGTTTGCAAGTGCTCCCTCTGCAGCAAGTTTTTAATGAAATCCAAAATTTCCTCATAAATCTTAAATTATCATTGACAAAAAAAAGTAATGTGCAAGCTACAAATCTTATGGAGCACTGATTGAAAGAGTCACCACCTGTAAATATCTTGGGAAGAGAATAACATTGTATAAAAATGTATTTAAAAGAGAATATTTGATAAACTGTCTGAATATCTCACTTGTTTAACTTTAACACGGGAACTTTTAATACAAGATCTCATGATTATCCAAACAAAGTGAGAGACAGAACATTAATAGTTGTGTTTTTTTGCTAACTACATCATAAAACAAACTGAAGAGTGACAGATTCTCCATACACAAGAACTGAATGAAAAACATGTTTAATGCAGAGCAAATAATCAGTAAACCTTGTGTTTCCTGAGTAAGCGATTTGTGTTTTAGTTCCCATTTCATGCGTAGAAAATAATTTAAAAATTGTAGAAAAAACATTCAATTTCAACTTACACACTATGGAAGAGTTCCTGTGTTTTTGCATTTTAAAATATAAAATAAAAATTGCAAAACGTTATGGCTTTAATTCATAGTGTATGGCTTTTTCCAGGGGTTTTTCCTCCAGCTCGTTCATTGGATCTCTTGGCTCTTCTTGCTGAAACAGGGAAAACGTCGGTGTTATTGACCTGGTTGGACTAATAAGAGTTACGCAATCTCTGGACGTTACCTTTCGCCTGATGGATTGGATGTCATGACCCATAACAGATACTCTTTGGCTGCCATGGAGTCCAGTACCTTGTTCACGTCACTGGTGAAGCTGCCGTCCACGTGCCTCCTGCTGAGCTCGCTGCTGCCCCCTTCAGATCTATGTGTACACAGCCACAAAGTCAACATCATGGGCCCCTTAACTCAGCCCACGATGTTCCAAAACTGCATTCCCGCGTTAATATTCGATCGCTCTCATTTCACCCATTTTGGATTTTTTTTTAACGATTTATTTCAAATGATTAGAAAGGCAATCAGAGGAAAGTTTAGTTGATTTATTTCAGAACAAGCACAATAAAGAGATAAAGCAGAGGATTGGCAGGAAAATGGCACAAAAAGCAAAGGTTTTTCCACACAGAATCACAGTCTGTTCTCGCTGGTCATTGGCCGGTATTAGTGAAGTTTAGAAGGGAGCGAGAGAGAGGGCCTACTCTCTTTGGATCTGTCCCGACTTGAGCCGAGCCACGAAGTCCTTGATGGCCTGGTCCTTGAGGTACGAGCTGACGTCGCTGGTGAAAGTTCCATCTGCGTGTCGCTTCTCTACAAAACTAAAAACAAACAATATAGTCCATTATCAGCTTCTACTAATGCGTTTTAGATGGGAATCAATTCAATTTTATCACAATAATGGATATCTGCAGGGCCGTTGGCAGAAATTTTAGGGCCCGGGGCAAGAAAAATGACATGAGGCCCCCCAATTCTGTTATTTGGTTCAATGAAAGAGAGAGAAACATTTTTACATTTTACACATTACACTAGTGGAACTTTTTCTTATATTTATACTTTTTGAGCAATTCTGTTAACTGGACCAAACGTTGTAGACTCTTATCTTTCAATTTTTTGTCCAGTTTACAGATTTTTATTTTTATTTTACAATGGATAATACCTGGACGATATTAAGGGATTACACAGACGTTTTGAGCTAATTCTGAACCCTTCTCTACAATCACAAAACTATCCATTTAAACACTATAATGCACTTTAGATTATAATGGAATAAGTCTATAAAAATAAATAAATAAATACAATTAAAAATAAAATAAAATAAAATTAAATAAAATTAAATTAAATTAAATTAAATTAAATTAAATTAAATTAAATTAAATTAAATTAAATTAAATTAAATTAAATTAAATTAAATTAAAATACAATAAATAATGAAATGATGCACCAATCCAGCTTTTTCAATTCCAATACCAATTTCGATACTTTATACCTGATATCAACTGATACCAGTGCAGAGACTAAAAACAGCATTTATTTTAAACTTTAAACTAAAATAAAATGAGACAAAACTGATCCAAACGTGTTATGTAGCTGTTACTTATCTCTCAAGTAACGACAGAACAGCTTTGTATAAAAAAAAAGTTCATATTATGAGACTTTCTGGGCCGACTTCGATCAGTAAATAGTCTTATATTATACTCAGAATATCGACTGGACCGATATTTGGAAGTCGATATCTGACCCAGCAATTTTTCCAGTATCAGATCAGTGCTACACTAAAAATAATTACCATGTGGTTCAATAAATGTCAGATTAATCATATGTTTTTTTCTCAAATTCTAAGCTATGGACATTTTTGTTGCGTTAGTTTTGTTGTTTTCAAACTTGTGTGCGATATTCTGGGTTTTTTTTGTACACTCATGTCTTATTTAAGGTTAATTTAGAAGAAAATGTTTACTGGAGCTGTTATGATGATTCTGTGTTTCTATAGCAACAGAACTCGATTAGCAGACGTACGTAGCAGGTCTGCGGAGGAGGCGGACGCACTCACCCGCTGCGCTTGTTGTTCATGAGCCACCTGACAAAGTCCTGGGCCTTTCTGTCCTCCAGGTATTTGCTGTAGTCGTTGGAAAAAGTCCCCTCTGAATGTCTCTTCATGTCCGACACCTCCTTCGGCTCCTCCCCCAAACTCTCCTCCGCTTCAAAACTAGAAACAGAACGGAAAGAGAAAGAGAAAGAGTTTAATCTGCCGTTTCTGTCCTGGATCATGGAGATTTAATAAAAACGCAGACTTCAGACTCGATTTTGAAACTTTAGATTGACTCTTTGAGCGACAGAGAGGAGGAGAGAGGGAAAGAGAAAGAGGGAGGGGGAGAGAAAGAGGAGAAAGGGAAAGGAAGGAAGAGAGGAGGAGGGATGGGGAAGAGAAGAGACGGAGAAGAATTTTAATACAAGATCTCATGATTGTCTACGAATAAAAAGAGGATAATAGAGAGGAGGAGGAGAGGAGAGAGGGAGGAGGAGGTAGGGAGGAGAAGAGGAGAGAGGGTGAGAAAGAGAGAGAAAAAGGAGAGGAGGGGAGACAGGGAAGAGAAGAGGTGGAGAAGAACTTTTAATACAAGATCTTATGATTGTCTACGGCTAAAAACTGAACGATAGAGAGGAGGAGAGAGGGAGAGAGAGGAGAGAGAAAGAGGAGAAGATGAGAGACAGGGAAGAGAAGAAACGGAGAAGGGCTTTTAATACAAGATCTCATGATTGTCTATGGCTAAAAACTAAACAATAGAGAGGAGGAGAGAGATAGAGGAGAGGGGGAGAGAGAAAGTGGAGAGGAGGAGAAGAACTTTGAATACAAGATCTCATGGCTGTCTATGGCTAAAAACTGAACAAAAGAGAGGAGGAGAGAGAGAGCAAGGGAGAGGAAGGAGGAGAGAGAAAAAGGAGAGAGGGAGAGAGAAGAGGAGGGAGAAAGAGGAGAGGGTGAGAGACGGAGAAGAGAAGAGAACTTTGAATACAAGATCTCATGATTGTCTACGTCTAAAAACTGGACAATAGAGAGGAGGAGAGAGGGAGTGAGAGGAGGAGAGAGAGAGAGAGGAGGAGAGATCTAAAGGAGAGAAGGAGAGAGAAAGAGAAGAGGATGAGAGGGGGAAGAGAAGAGGTGGAGAAGAACTTTTAATACAAGATCTTATGATAGTCTACGGCAAAAAATTGAACAATAGAGAGGAGGAGAAAGAGAGGGAGAGAGAAAAAGGAGAGGGTGAGAGAGGGTGTGAGGGAGGAGGCGAGAGAAAGAGGGGAGAGGGAGAAAGATGAGAGACGGGGAAGAGAAGAGACAGACAAGGACTTTGAATATAAGATCTCATGATTGTCAATGTATAAAAACTGAACAATAGAGAGGGAGTGAGAGAGAGGGAGGCGGAGAGAGAAAAAGGAGAGAGGGAGAGAGAAGAGGAGGGAGAAAGAGGAGAGGGTGAGAGACGGGGAAGAGAAGAAGCACTTTGAATACAAGATCTCATGATTGTCTACGGCTAAAAACTGGACAATAGAGAGGAGGAGAAGAGGAGAGAGGGAGGAGGAGAAACAGCGTGAGGAGGAGTGATAGAAGAGAGAGGAGGGGAGTTGGGGAAGAGGTGAAGAAGAACTTTTAAAATATAAGATCTCCTGATTGCCTACAGCTAAAAACTGAACAATAGAGAGGAGGAGAGAGGGAAAAAGAGGGGAGGGTGAGAGAGAAAGATGAGAGACGGGGAAGAGAAGAGACGCAGAAGGACTTTGAACGCAAGATCGCATGATTGTCTATGGCTAAAAATGGAACGATGGAGAGGAGGAGAGAGGGAGGAGGAGAGAGAAAGAGGAGAGACGGGTAAGAAAAGAAACGGAGAAGATCTTTTTAATCCAAAATCTCATGATCGTCTCCGTCTAAAAACTGTCCGCGCTAAAACTGAAATGAGAAACTTCAGCTCTAGTTTTTTTTTTTTTATTTTACTTCCCAAAAACGTCGCACATTTGAATCACATTTAAACTCTCTCCACTTTAATAACGTGAGATAAACATTTACAATCAACCTGCTCCTGTTTTTAACGTTTTAAACAGACTTGTGCAGGTGTTTGTTCGGTTTTGTTTTGTCGATAAAAAAAAGATTATAAGCTGATACAAGTTTAAACAACCCTAACGCCTTATTTACATATTTCTTTAACTATAACGTCTTTTAACCTCTCCACAATCCAACTGATTTTCCACGCGTTTATGTTTTTTATCGCGTAATTTAAAGTCTAAACTTGAAGGCCGCTTTTCCAATAAATATGATTGCATTATCGGGGAGGAAATTCAGCGTCGTAAAGCAACAGCGGCGATAAGATAAAGCGAACAATATAACACACAAAGGCTGGTTTAATAGCCGTAAAATCTAAAGAATAAACAGCAGGTGTGATAAGGACGACAAAGGAGAGTTTAAGATGGCAGTTTACGGTAAAGTTTTAAATCTCTTTCGTGTTTTTTCTTCCGACAGTGCTGCGTTTGTACCTCATGGAGTTGTCCGGTTCCTGTAGAGCGGCTTCCCAGCTCCTCTGGACTAAACACAGGACGAGGACGATCCCGGCGAGGAGACAGCTGCTTTTCATCTTGAACCTGCGCCGGGAAAAACAACAACAACGTGTATTTAAGTCAGAACGAAGTCAAAATCAACATAAACTCTACGCGAAATCCCCTAGTCTTACCTGTTTGCGTTAGACTTGAGTGGATCCTCGGGTTGACGCCGGCGTTTCTAGTCATTCGTGGTTAATGGCGTCTTTTAAATAGTACGGGGCAGGGGCGGGGGGCGAGGGGGGGGCCGATCCCACCTGTTACCTCTCAGGGCATTAGTGCGCTCGGGCTTAAAGTGAAGGTGGTGGCGTTCAGGCGTGATGGCCACTGTTACCGAGGTGTTAAGATATCAAACAGCGGCTCATCCTGGCAAATACGAGGCTACGGAAACCGGTCCATCGGCGACTGTCATCTCTGCGTCATATGTGGACTCTGCCCGTTCAGCTCTAAAATGTGGGAAAAACACCCAGTTATCGCCGTTTTTTTACGAGCGCCAATAAAGGCCGATCAATTCCCTTCGCTCGCGTCCGCTTTTACGCGGGCCGACGCTGAGGAATAATCCGGCGACGGCGAGGAACTGGGCCGAGCTGATCTCCGCTAACGGCCCAGAGTCGCCGCTTGAGGAGAAGATTGAAAGTTAGCAAGACATAAACATGACTGGTAGTGTGTTTATATAAATGGACAGAGCTAACGTGCTAGCCGCCGCGTTTCAAATAAGAAGTGATCATGTGCGCGCTTCCAGCTCCATCAACTCTGGCTCCAATTCACTTTCTATTGAAAAACTGTGGCCGATTTCTCTGTACCTGCTGCTGTCAGACTCGTCGTTTTGGTGTTAAATGTTCGTATTAACTCGCTCTACATGATTCTGGGGTTTTTATTTCACTATTGTGTTTGTAAATCAAGATATGAACATTAATAACAGACAAATCACGCGTCTCATTTGTCAAAACGTACATATATCTAATTCCAAGTCTGATTTATTCAAGTTTTAACTCTGAAAAATGAGGCAAAATTTGAATTTTTGGCAAGTTTTTACTCAAATACTAAATAAAATATCTTAAAATGGTCTTAAATGTTCGTATTAACCCTCTACATGATCCTGCGTTTTTTATTTCACTATTGTGTCTGTAAATCAAAATACGAACATTAATAACAGACAAATCAGGCGCCTTCTTTTCCTGACGTCGCTCCTGCTAGCGTTAGCAACAGGTTTGATTGACAGCGTTGCTAAGCGCCCGCTCCCTGCTAAACTAGCGGTGTGACTGGGAAGGGGCGTTACCTTCAACAGCCTCGCTCCGGATTGGCTCTTTGGTTGCTATGATACTCGCGGTCCAAATTCCAAATACGAAACTCGACTCCAAATTAGCCGCTATAACTGCTAGCCTCGATTAGCTTCATTTGACTGGAGCCGAACGCCACTTCTTTATACCGTCTGTGGTTCAGATCCAGTGATCCTCAGGTTGACGGTGCGATTCCAGCTCCCACAGGTGAATGCTGCCGTTGTGTCCTTGGGCAAGACACATAAACTGGTGTGTGAATGTGTGAGTGTTTCCTTGATATAAAACGCTTTGAACCATGAAGGTGTAAAAATCGCTGCATAAAAAAGTGACTATTTACCATCGAGCACAGCATTACAAGTTTATTAACAGCAAAAAACACAATTACCGCATATTTAACAGAATAAATTATATATTTTAGGCTTAATTTACACAGTAGTAAACATGTACAGTGTCAGGTAGGATTCAAGTTATAGTATTTAATTTTAACAAATGCAAAAAATATATATATAAAACAAGGTTGGAACTTTATGCCGTGACAAATTTTGGAACTAATTAATTTATAAAAGAAAAAAAAAAAGAAAAATTATGCGAAACACCTGAGTAGGAAGTGGCTCATGTGCGTGTAGACGTGTTGATAGGCTGCTCCTCCGAGGCCGTGGTCTTTGTCCGTGTACCACTAAAAAAAATACACAAATCAAACAGTCAGGCTACAGTTTCATCGTCGCTGCAGTTTATGAAGTCTTGCACAAACAAAGTAATAGCTCCTTCTGACTCACCATGGAGTCAAAGTCCACCTGCTCCTCCACTAAAGCCTCGGAGATCTCCGCGGCCTGCTGGAAGTGGACGTTGTCTAAAGAAACAAGTCAGACGAGTTAGTTTAATGAAGGTCAGATGCTGCAGGTGAATAGGAAAAAAAACTTAAACTTAGACGTATCACTTTGAAACTCGACCTGTAGTTTACTTATATAAACGTAAGAAACAAATGTATTACAAGTTTTTCATCATGTAACGTTTTCATATAAAAATGCAGCGTTTTATGTGTAAAAATGGACAAAATGGAAGATTTTTTGGGACATTCAAAACAGAAACATGAAAAGAGCAGGTTTGAATTTTTTGTTGACATAAAATATTTAAGAGAGTTTTTTTTAGATATTTTATTTAGTATCTGAGTAAACTAGATTGAAAAATTGCCCAAAAATATTAAAATTTTACTTTTTGACATAAAATATTTAATGACAAAAAATATACAGAGAGTTTTTTTGATATTTTGTTTAGTATTTGAGTAAACTAGATTGAAAAATTGCCAAAAAAAAGAAGAAAAAAAATCGAAATTTACTATTTGACATATAATATTTAATGACAAAAATATACAGAGAGTTTTTTTTAGATATTTTATTTAGTATCTGAGTAAACTAGATTGAAAAATTGCCCAAAAATATTAAAATTTTACTTTTTGACATAAAATATCTAATGACAAAAAATATACAGAGAGTTTTTTTGATATTTTGTTTAGTATTTGAGTAAACTAGATTGAAAAATTGCCAAAAAAAAGAAGAAAAAAAATCGAAATTTACTATTTGACATATAATATTTAATGACAAAAATATACAGAGAGTTTTTTTTAGATATTTTATTTAGTATTTGAGTAAACTAGATTGAAAAATTGCCAAAAAAAATTCAAATTTTGCTGCAGTTTTTGGAGTTAAAACTTGATTTATTCAAGTTTTAACTCCAAAAACTGCAGCAAAATTTGAATTTTGAAGATGTGGAATTAGATATTTTAAAAAATCCTTCTGTATGTTCTGTCAGAACCTTATTAAGTTTAAAATTTGGTGGTTTATGTGCTACTTTAAAAGCTGAACTTTATGTCTCTTTGGGGAAGTTATAAGGCCCCAAATTCAGTAACTCTATGGCTATAAGTTGATTAAATTAAATATTAAAACATGTTTGGGTGCAGAGTGGACCGTTCTGTTGTTTCCACGTGAAAACCTGTTGCTAAGAGTCCAAACTAACCAAAAATGTAAAAAGTAGTGTCTCTCTTTAAGGTTCAAGAGCAGAAATAATCCACATTTGAGGCTTTATTACCGTCTGCCGTCCCGTGAACCAGCAAATATTCAACAGAGTGGAAGTTTTTCGCTCTGGCTGTGACCGTCGAGTTCTAAAAATGAAGCAGAGTGACGTCGATTTAGCACTTTTTCATTTTTTTACAAAAGCCTTAACAGTCTGACTTACATTATAGGCGTCTTGGTTCATGTGAGGAGGGTTCATGTAGCGCTCAGTGTAGATCGAGTCTGAAAAATAAACATTTAAAACATCAAAAATAACACACTCCCAATGCTACTATAACAGCTATTTGTCTATTTGTGTTATTCGTTTTGTTCTAAGATTATATTATTATTTTTGTTTATTGAAAATCTGTTTATTTTTGCAGATTTAATACATATTTTTAACGGTCATCTTTTTTATTTACGTTGAGAGCGGGATTTGAACCGCCAACCTTCAGTTCTAAGCCATTATCGCCCCTGTGTTAGCATTTCTTATGTTTCGCTAATTTGTTTTGACTAATTTCTTATTGCGTACCTTAGTATCTTTTCTCTTTCTGGGGCTTAGGTCGACCCACAGACTGTATGAAGAAGCGGCGTTCGGCTCCAGTCAAATTAAGCTAATCGAGGCTAACAGTTATAGCGGCGAATTTGGAGCCGAGTTTCATATTTGGAATTCCGACCGCGAGTATCATAGCAACCAAAGAGCCAATCAGGAGCGAGGCTGTTGAAGGTAACGCCTCTTCCTGCTCACATCGCTGGTTTAGAAGGGAGCGGGCGCTTAGCAACGCTGTCAATCAAACCTGTTGCTAACGCTGATGTTCTTATATCTTGATTTACGGACACAATAGTGAAATAAAAGCCCCAGGATCATGTAGAGCGGGTTAATACGAACATTTTAAGTAGTTACAGAGCAAGAGGTGATAGTTTTACACGATCACTTCCTGTTTGGAGCACGGCGGCTAGCAGGTTAGCTATGTCCATTCATATATACAGTCTAAGGAATAAACCAGAGTGCGCCTGGATGGATCTATGGTTTTTCCCCTTGTCTGTTTGCTGCTCACCTGGAAATAAATCTACGGAAATGCATCTTTGGACCTGGACATTGATTTTGTAAAGTTGTACGGCGTAAAAGCACGTTTCCACGGCGACTATAAAGTGATTATTTGAGTTTGTAAGTTCGTTTTTCGTTGACAAATGGTCACTACAACTAAAGAAGGACTGTTTTTCCTCACAAAAATGGCCTCTTTGGATGAGTCTGGGGAATTCAACAGACACCAGAACGAATTCTTACCATAGAATTTCCATTTGGAGACGGGAGCTACGGCCATTCCACATTTGAAAACCCCACTTCCTGCTCCCAGCGCCATCGAGGTGACGTAGCCTCCATAGGACTGCAAAAACAAACACTTTAGCGTGTGTTATTTTTCATTTTAAATCATGTTTTCTTTCTGTCTTACCCAGCCCCAAATGGCCACTCTGTCCTTGTCAATGAACCCCATTTTGATGAATTCCCTAAAACGCAAAACACTGTTAGCTCCGCGCGTAATTAGCCACGACTTCCTGCTTCCCACAAAAACAACAGAGCGAGGGAGCGTTTCCTTTCCTTACTTGGCTGCTGTTATCTGATCTTCCACCTCATAGGTTCCTAAACGTTGATAGAGTTTATGCATTATCTCGTCTCCTTGGTAACCACTTCCTCTCCCGTCGAAACTGGCCACTATGATTTTTTCGGTGCTGGCCAAGTACGTGGCCCAGTTGACTCTGTAGAGGTAGTCCACCTTCTGACTGCACGGACCTGCGTATCTGCAAACACGACGCAGAGGAGTGTGTTAATATTCTAGTTTTTATTGTAATCTTAACTTTATGATTTACTTTTTGGACTGTTTATATAAATGGACATAGCTAACCCACTAGCCGCCACGTTCCAAACAGGAAGTGAGCGTTTCCGGTTCCATCGACTCTGGATCCGCGCCACATGATCCTGGTGTTTTTATTTCACTTTTCAGTCCGTAAATCAACATGTGAACATTAAAAACAGACGAATCAGGCGCCTTCTTTCCCCGAGGTCGCTCCTGTTAGCGTTAGCAACAGGTTTGACTGACAGCGTTGTTCTCTGTACAGTCGGTGGCGATATATCGGTATCAGTATCGGCCAATGTCAATACAAAACATTTGCAAGGACTAAACCAGGACTGAACCAGGACTAAACATGGACTAAACCAGGACTAAACCAGGACAAAATCAGGACTAAACCTGAACTAAACATGGACTAAATCAGAACTAAACCAAGATTAAACCAGGACTAAAGCAGGACTAAATCAGGACTAAACCAGGACTAAACAGAGACTAAACCAGGACTGAACCAGGACTGAAACAGGATTAAACCAGAACTAAACCAGGACTGAACCAGGACTAAAACAGGATTAAACCAGGACTAAACCAGGACTAAATCAGGACTAAACCAAGATTAAACCAGGACTGAACCAGGACTAAACCAGGACTAAAATCAGGATTAAACCAGGACTGAACCAAGACTAAAACAGGATTAAACCAGGACTAAACAGGGACTAAACCAGGACTAAACCAGGACTAAACCAGGACTAAACAGAGACTAAACCAGGACTGAACCAGGACTAAACCAGAACTAAACCAAGATTAAACCAGGAGTAACATGGACTAAACCAGGACTAAACCAGGTCTAAACCAGGACTGAACCAGGACTAAACCAGGACTAAACAAGGACTAAATCAGGACTAAACCAGGACTAAACCAGGACTGAACCAGGACTAAAACAGGATTAAACCAGGACTGAACCAAGACTAAACCAAGATTAAACCAGGACTGAACCAGGACTAAACCAGGACTAAACCAGGAGTAAACATGGATTAAACCAGGACTAAACCAGGACTAAACCAGGACTGAACCAGGACTAAACCAGGACTAAACCAGGACTAAACACGTTGAATCACTGTTTGAGTTTTGTTCAGTTAAAACCTAAACATTCTTCCTGAAGATGTGACTCAGACCTCGACTTTGACGATGTTTAAATCCAAACTCAAACTGTTCTGTTTATCTGCTGTGACTGAAAGGGGTTTATTCTGCACTTTTCTCTTTTAATGTTACTTTTATGATGATTATTTATATTTTAATTTGTTGTATTGTGATTTTAATGTCCTTCTTATTTCATAAAGCTCTTTAAATTACTTTGTGCACTGTCTGGTTCTACTTTAATCTTTCTACTTCAACTTTCCACTGCATTATAAACCCAGGTGTTTTCCATGATGCAACTGGAAACGTTCCGATATATTGTCCGATCAAATTCCAAAGCTATTCCCAGTGCATCCCAGTACAAGTGCGGTTTTATGGTCTTATCTTATCTTACACGTCGATGAGAAGAGGATACTTCTTGGACTCAGCGAAACCTGGAGGTAACACCATCTGGTACCACAGATCTGCAACAAACACAACATTTTATCATCTTTTATTCAGTCAAACCAGTTCATCGTCTCGTCGTCTCTATAATTAGTCGTCACTTACCAAATCCGTCAATTTTAATAGTTGCTCTTTTCACTGTCGGCATCTGAATGGTGGAAATTAGGTTTGCAAATTCTGTGTTATCCTCCAGAGACTTCGCTACGAAATTAAAACATTTTTAGAACAAGCACCACTGGAAATGTTGAATTCAGTTTTTATTTGACTTACTAACTCCTTTGGTCACGAGAGAATGTTGCGGGATCCCAGGTCCTGCATTATGAGCAACAGTATTTTTAAATTATATATAAACTGTCAATCAAAAGTTGGACATTCAATGTTTTGGGGTTGTTTTTTTCCTTTTTTTCCCCTACTTTCTACATTTTATATCCACACAGGAGGTATCAGATATATGAAGTAAAATATATGGAATAATAATAATAATAATAATAATAATAATAATAATAATAATAATAATAATAATAATAATAATAATAATACACTTAAAAATAAAATAATAAAAAAATAAATTTAATTAATTAAAATAAAATAAAAATGGCACATATGTGTATATTATTATTATTATTATTATTATTATTATTATTAAATTAATACATGTATTTATTTATTTTTATATATATTTTTGTATTATATTTTATATTCAAATCCTCAAAATATCCACCCCCAGAGTTATTTAATTTTTTTTCTTTACTACATAATTACATATATCTCACTTCATATATTTGATGCATTCTGTCATTCTCATTCAGTGTTTTATTTTTTAATTTTTACCACTTTCTATGTTTTATACACATATAGAAGATATCAAATATGTGAAGTAAGATATATGAAATTAAAGAAAAAAAGTTAAATATTTCTACTAAATATTTTCAACAAAGCAAAGGGTGGATACTTTGAGGATTTGAGTATAAAATATAATTTTAAAAAATATTTAGTAGAGTTATTTAAAATGTAGAAAGTAGTAAAAATAAAGAAAATTTTTTGAAAAAAATAGAACAAAAATTTGAAAAAAAATGAAAAAAATTCAGAGAAATTGAAAAAAATAGAAAACTCATGTTTATAATATTAAAAATTCTAAATGAGCACATATAAACACTGACCGTTGCAGCTGAGCCGATACGAGGAGCCGTTTGAGCTCAAGTAGACAGAGTTATACAGACAGTCTGGATGACAGGTCAGACACGACTTTGAATCGGCGCCTCCGCTCCAACTGAAACAGACGGGATAGGGGAAAATGAAAATACAAGGTTAAAAAAATAATAATAAAAAATAAAGAAAGAAATTATTAATAATAATAATAATAATAATAATAATAATAATAATAATAATAATAATAATAATAATAATAATACACTTAAAAATAAAATAATAAAAAATAAATAAATTAAAATAAAATAAAATAAAAATGGTACATACGTGTATCTGTAGACGTTCCTTCCTCCAGGCTTGCCCTCATACTCATTACTGACGTAGTATCTGTCAAAATCCCATGTCACTTTGAGAAGTTCTTACATTAAATAATCATTAATAATATTGACACTTACACACTGTCTTCATTCACCAACAAAATACTGACGACCTCCCACTTTCCAGACGTGACTGGCTCAACAACGCCCTGAAAAAGAACAAACACTTCAGCAAATTTGGATGAATTACGACTGCGAGCGCCTGATTTGTCCGTTATTAATGTTCACATCTTGATTAAATAGTGAAATAAAAACACCAGGATCATGTAGAGCGGGTTAATATGAACATTTAAGACCAAAGTTCTCACAGCTCACCCCTCTAACACGATGGATGTGTTTGTATTTGTTCTTGTCGCTCATGATCAGGTAGTAGGTCGTCTTGTCTGCAGCAAACACCGGCTCTGAGGGGGAGAACTGCACACGGCAAATACATGAGATCAGAGACTCAAAACACGGAAACCGCACACGTGAAGCCTACCGTACCCGTCCGACCCAGCCCGTGGAACTGCTGATCTCCAGGCCCTGAGGAGAAGAGAAGGTGAGAACATAAGTAAAACTGTTCAGCTTGAAAGAGAACAAAAATGGAATTAATTTAGCCTCATCTGATCAAAACACATCTGTTATAGTCTATGATGTTCTGGAGTAAAGACGCAACGATCCGAGGTGTTCCGATCTGATTCTGATGCCAAAGCTTTGGATTTAAGTCTCTGCCGATGCTTGATATCAACCGATACCAGAGCAGAGACTGAAAACATATATTTATTTCCTTTAAACACACACAAGATGAGGTTAAATTGATCTGGAAGTGTTTTGTAACTGTTGTTTATCGTTTAAAGCGGGGGTGTCAAACTCAGTCCAAGGGCGACATCGGCAAAATGGTTGCCCTCAAATTTGCATAGATGTAAAAAATATGACTGTGTAACTGCGTATCTCTTGATAAACTGACATTTTAAGACTGTCATACATTTTAATTTACCTTCTTACGGGCCACATAAAATGACGTGGCGGGTCAGATTTCGCCCCAGGGCCTTGAGTTTGACACATGTGGTTTAAAGTCACTACAGAACAGCTTTGTAAATGATTATGAGGAGTTTTAAGACAATATTGGCCAGTAAAATGACTCATTACACCAGATTATCAGCCAAAATGAGATATAGATGGAACTGATATCTTTGAACCGATATCCAGCCACTCGAAATGTTTAATATCAGCCGGTATCACACTGACGCATCCCTCGTCTTGATGCCGTATCTTTTGGCTTATCTCAGTCGATTTGCTGCACGAGGATCTGTTTGGTTTTCACAAACAAAACGTTAAAGACGATCACGTACTGTATCGCCACTTCGTTCATATCACCCACAGACTGTGTAAAGACGTGGACTGAGTGAGTGTGACGTCACCCACAGCGTTCAGCTCCAAATGAAGCTCATCGAGGCTAGAGCGGTTATAGCGGCAAATTTGGAGTCGAGTTCCATTTTTGGAATTCCGACTGCGAGTATCATAGTGACCAAAGAGCCAATCAGGAGTGAGGATGTTGAAGGTAACGCCGCATGGGCACTTCACAATCCTGTCAATCAAACCTGTTGCTAACGCTAACGGGCGCGACCTCGGGGAAAGAAGACGTCTGATTTGTTTGTTATTAATGCTCATATCTTGATTTACAGACACAATAGTGAAATAAAAACCCCAGGATCATGTAGAGGGTTAATACGAACATTTAAGACCAAAATGAAGAGTCTGAAGCAGCAGTTAGTCCTGGTTTGATCCTGGTTCAGTCCTGGTATAGTCCTGGTTTAGTCCTGCTTTAGTCCTGGTTCAGCCCACGTTTAGTCCTGGTTTAGTCCTGGTTTAGTCCTGGTTTAGTCCTGCTTTAGTCCTGGTTTAGTCCTGCTTTAGTCCTGGTTTACTCCTGCTTTAGTCCTTGTTTTGTCCTGGTTTAGTCCTGGTTTAGTCCTGGTTTAGTCCTGGTTTAGTCCTGCTTTAGTCCTGCTTTAGTCCTGGTTTAGTCCTGCTTTAGTCCTGCTTTAGTCCTGGTTTTGTCCTGGTTTAGTCCTGCTTTAGTCCTGCTTTAGTCCTGGTTTAGTCCTGCTTTAGTCCTGGTTTAGTCCTGGTTTAGTCCTGCTTTAGTCCTGCTTTAGTCCTGCTTTAGTCCTGCTTTAGTCCTGGTTTAGTCCTGGTTTAGTCCTGCTTTAGTCCTGCTTTAGTCCTGCTTTAGTCCTGCTTTAGTCCTGCTTTAGTCCTGGTTTAGTCCTGGTTTAGTCCTTGTTTTGTCCTGGTTTAGTCCTGCTTTAGTCCTTCTTTAGTCCTGGTTTAGTCCTGGTTTAGTCCTGGTTTAGGCCTTCTTTAGTCCTGCTTTAGTCCTGCTTTAGTCCTGCTTTAGTCCTGCTTTAGTCCTTCTTTAGTCCTGCTTTAGTCCTGCTTTAGTCCTGCTTTAGTCCTGCTTTAGTCCTGGTCTGACAGCAGCAGTTACAGAGAGCGGAGCCACAGTTTTCTAATATAAACTGAAGTGGAGCCGAAGTGGATGGATCCGGGCGCGTGCACATGTTCACTTCCTGTTTGGAGCGTAGCGGCTAGCAGGTTAGCCACGTCCATTTATATAAACAGTCCTTCCTTCACATCACCACTTCCTCCATATCTCCACTTCCTCGTTCTGTTGTCGAGATAATGACGATACAGGGACCGTCCCCGTCTTATCTGTCCTCTGTGACCTGCAGTTTAAGCTCCACGTAAACCAACAGTCATCAGGAGAACAAACCTCAAACCTCAAACTGATCTTTTTTTTTTTTTTTTGCGTAGAATTATGAACATGTTTTTAGTAAAGAACAAAAGAAACGTCTGTAACATCTCCTGATCTTTTCTTCCGCCGTAAAATCCCCAGTTCCTGCAGCTGTCTGTGTGATTTGTGTCGACTGTAAAACGGCATAAATCTTGAGTCTCTTTAAAGTACTTTTACTGTGGAGTCCATCTTCCTCCTGCCCGCTCACAGTGAAGTACCACAAATACACGTTCAGAATACTTTTACTTTACTAATTTAAAAGAAATATATTTGGCTTTGAACTGCACAGGATTAGTGAGAATAAACAACAGCATCTTGCATAATTTAAAGTGGCCGTATCACGCTGTTTTCCGATCTGAGTTCTTCTCTCAAACTGAAAACGCTCTGTTCCACCTTGTGATGTCATCATGTGGTGATACAGGAAGTGCTCCGCTGTGTTTTTAAACTCCACACACCTTCATTTCTATAAGCATTTGGATCATTTCAGCTCTGGAACCACCACTTATCTCGACCGAGCTAAAGGTAAAACCCTGCATATTTAGGCTGAAAACGCTCTGTTCCACCTTGTGATGTCATCATGTGGTAATACAGGAAGTGCTTTGTTGCGTTTTTAAGCTCCGCCCACCTTCGCTAGAATCATTTGGATCATTTCAGCTAATCTGGAATTGCCACTTATCTGTACTGAACGAAAGGTAAAAGGAGCTGTTCACTTGAAAACTACCACTTCGTGACATCACAAGGTGGAACGGAGCGTTTTGAGCTCTGAAGATGTTCCTCAAACATGTGTGAATGAAACAAAACGCAACTCCAGATGTGTTTTTGAGATTATAACAGCATTAGAACATGACTTAAACCTGACAAGAGTATATTTTGTGTAATATAGAACCTTTAATCCTTAACAAATAAAGCATTTTGTCACTATTTGTTTTGTTTTTTACACTTTAATATAACGCAACTCGATGTAAAACTATTCTAAGTGATCAGACTACAGTACTCTGATTGGCTCATGCGTGAAAATACGTTACTAAACACATTTTACTTCTGGTATTCAGTATTCTGTAACTAAATACATACATAAATGAACATGAAGTCTCACTTTACACTTTAAAATATCTGCACTAAACTGGACACTTTATAACACCGGTCACTTTCTGATGCTGCTGTTGTTTATATTGTCTACCTCTAAGTATTTTATTTTTAAACATATCTTTTTTAAACTTTGTGCATGCCCTTATTTGTATTTATTCACTGTTTTTATGTTGAACTTTAGAGGTTCCTACTTTGTGACCTGTATCACTGACAATGCCAATAAAACTCTTCTAATTCTGATTCTGATAAATACATTTTCACAGTATTTTCCCATCCCTGTCACAGACTCTTACCTCGAAAGGCTCCCAGCTGCCTCCGCTCTGGTTGTAAATCTGCAGCAGGACGTGGGACTGGACTCTCTTTTGCCACTGAACGGCTATTCTCTCGTCCGTGGCCCATGTGACGGTGGCTAAATAATGCTCGCTACGGGGTTAAAGCACAATCAGACACAGCTAATGTCGTTTCCTCGTCACAAACGGACCTGGAGTTGCGTTTTTGTTTCATTCGCACATGTTTAACACAAAAAACCCTGCGTATTTAGGCTGAAAACGCTCCGTTCCACCTTGTGATGTCATCATGTGGTGATACAGGAAGTGATTTGTTGCGTTTTTAATCTCCCCACACCTTCATTTCTAGAATCATTCGGATCATTTCAGCTAATCTGGAATTACCAATCGCTACTAAACTAAAAGGTAAAAGGTAGCAGTTAGCTTGAAAGCTACCACTTCATGACATCACAAGGTGGAACGGAGCGTTTGGAGATAATAAAGCGTTACTCAAACATGTGTGAATGAAACGAAACACAACTCCAGGTCTGTTTTTGAGGAGGTAACAGCGTTATAACTCGGCTTTAGCGGGACTTTGGCGTACCTCGAAGCGTACGCAGCCGGGACCATCACTTCGCTGATTTTCGTTACATTATTGACGTCGACGACAAACAGCTTCACCGTCGGGTTGGTGGCACCTGCCTGAAAAAAACAAAACAATCACAGACAAAGTTTAATCATCACAAGTCTCAAAAAAACACCTGAAATATCCCCAAACGGTCAGCTAGCTTACTTTAGGATATGGAATGCTAACAGTCTTTGGGTACTGTCCGTCTCCAAACCACGTGTACTCGATGTGCGGGACCAGGGAGTCGTTGAAATGGGCGTAAGCGACAAACGCTCCTCCGGGAGACCACCACAGGCCCTGATGGGACGAGAACATCTCCTCTGCACAAGAAAACACGTTTGGATGATTTGGCTATTCGAAGAAATACGTAGGACTGGAATTCCCCTTCAAAATGTTGGGAAATATACTCGAGAAACAGGAAGTTAACAGTGTCCTCGACCTTTTCACCATCCTGGAGTGTTCTAGTTTGTTATAGATCATAGCATAAGTAATGTTTGTGTAATTTCCCCAATGTTTTAAGAAAGAAAAGTGCTCCAAGATCGCCTGAAATCCAGAAGTCTGTCCAAGAAGGAGTGAAACCACAGATATTCAGTGGAAGTAAATGAGTCGCTTAGGAACTGTACATGGACGCACACTTTCTATACGACCTGTTTGGCTCCAGAACGCACATTTTGTCAATGCTTTATGGTGTGATTGACAGGTGGATTAGCCAATTGAGGACATGAGTGATTCATCCGTATCGAAAAAGATGAAGATGAAACAAATGGGGGATGAAAAACATGGCGGAATCACTAAATTCTGTTAATCTGAGGTGAGATAAATGTGGCTTTTTTGGTAAATTATAGGCGACCAGTGAGCTTCTTTGTTTCACGTGTGTCACAGAAAAAAACGAATTCGATTGGACGATCACATTTTCAAGAGACCAAAAATAAACTCAAAAGAACAAACAAAAAACAAAAAAACAAAAACCCCAAAAACTCAAAATAACAAAAAATACATATAAATAAATAAACTCAAAATAAGGAGGAAAAACAAACTCAAAATAACAAAAAAATACACATAAATAAATAAACTCAAAATAAGGAGGGAAAAAAATCTAAATAAGGAAAAAAAAAACGAAAAAAACAAAAAACAAAATAACAAAAACAAAATACATATAAATAAATAAAATCAAAATAAGGGGAAAAAAACTCATAACAAGGAAAAACAAACAAAAAAAAAAAACAACAAAAAAAAATCAAAATAACCAAAAAAATACATATAAATTAATAAACTCAAAATTAGGAGAAAAAAAATAAAAATAAGGAAAAAGAAACCCACTCAAAATAACAAAAATAAATAACAATAAACTCAAAATAACTCAAAAAAAAAAAAAAAAAAAAGAACCCCAGGATCATGTAGAGGGTTAATACAAACATTTAAGACCAAAACGACGAGTCTCACAGCAGCAGGTACAGAGAGAGGATTGACAAGTTTTCAATAGAAAGTGAACTGGAGCCAGATTCAGTGGAGCAGGACGCGCAAACATGATCTCACTTCCTGTTTGATTAGCTACGTCCATTTATATAAACAGTCTATGGATGGAGATTTAAAGCCAGTAGCTGATTGGCTAAAAACCGGCCTAAGTGTAAATTTTTTGTGAAGTAATTCCGATAAACATATTTCGCAGGGACACTGGACATCGCAGAACTGACCACACCCTGTTAAAATATTAAAACAATGATGATAACACTGTGGGGAGTTAACCATGTCCTGTTTTGCAATGATCGAGTCGTCCGTTAGTCACAAAGTAAGATAAACCCACTTATGAAACTTGTGAAATACTGTATATTTGAAGTAAGTTTGGTGCAGTTCATACAGATTTTAGTGGGAATTTTACCTTCATACACCCAGTCCGGAACACCATTGAAAATCTCATTCTCTTTCCCATTGTACGTGACTCTCTCTGAAGGCACCTCGGGGCTAGTCTTTACGTACACGTCATTGTTCCACACGTAGGCCTGAGAATTACAACAAAAACATGCGTATCTGAAGAGGTCTGTGGATGGTGAAACCCACTCCAAACCTTTCACTTATTAATTCTGACTTGAGACGTACGAGTTTGTGTCCCTGCGGAGACCAGGCGAAGAACTGGACTTGGTGGTTAACGGACACGACTTGTCTGGAGAGGAGTAAAAATGCAAAAATTCAGTATGAGTCGGTGATGTTTGCGTGAGTTTAGACCATAGACTGTAGAAAAAAGTGGACTGAGTGCGTTCGGCTCCAGTCAAATGAAGCTAATCGAGGCTAGCAGTTACAGCGGCTAATTCGGAGCCATATTTCCAGTTCCGAGAGCGAGTATCATAGCAACCAAAGAGCCAATCCGAAGCGAGGGACTTTCTGCAACCATAGTTTAGCAGGGATTGCACGATTAGCGACGCTGTCAATCAAACTTGTTACTAACGCTAACGGGAGCAACTTCAGGGAAAGAAGGCGCCGGATTCGTCTCTTATTAATGTTCATATCTTGATTTTACAGACACAATCGCGAAATAAAACCCCCAGGATCATGTAGAGCGGGTTAATACGAACATTTAAGACCAAAATTTCAATAGAAAGTGAATTGGAGCCAGAGTCAATGGAGCAGGAAGCGCGCACACGATCACTTCCTGTTTGTAACGCGGCGGCTAGCAGGTTAGCTACGTCCATTTATATAAACAGTCTACGGTTTAGACGCACTTACTTTTTCGCCAGATCGTATAAAGAATATGTCGCAGTGAAGGAGTGTCTCCATAACTGTAAAGACAAAACAAAATATTAAAATTAAGGAGATTTGTGAGGAGAATTTTGACATTTTGAGGAAGTACCTTGGTGTAGTTGCTCATAAGTGCCACATATTTGCGATCTGCAGACAGCTGGTAATCGTAAGCCTTGAATTCTTGCTGCGTTGAAAAGAACATACACATTTGCTGAGTGAGGGGATCCACAGACGTTGGTCATGTTTTGGGATTACTCACAAATATCTCTGTACTCAAGAACAGAGTGTTTTCAGACGTGCTGGGGTTGTGCAGATAGACGGAACCGTTGGCTTTGTGGAGGTATTCGGTATCTACAGGTGACAGAGGAGTATTTTTACACTACAAACATGAGCAAAAGCAGCACTTTAGATGTTGTGTGTTGTGTTTTCACAGAGCAGACCTGAGATCCACCTCATGTTGTAGGACTTGGGTTTGAGGGAATTGTTGAAGACGTCATCCAGGGAGAAGAACCTCTGATCTTCACCTTTCCCATTGTCTTTGAAAAAAAAAAAAAACAGGTTAAATATTCCACTGTGGCTCTGTTACCAGCTCATCACAGTCATAAAACAGACAGATAAAGCGCGCGCATCAAGACAAGTGGAACATTCTTTGCGTCATCGTGCGTAAAAAGAGCACATCAGCGCGCTGCGTAAAAACTCACCAAAAATAACTACTTTACAATTCTCCTTTAGGATAGTGACGTAAACACAGTGATACGAGCCATAAAAGGACTTCCACCTTTGTTTTTTTCAGTGGTTTTTTTGATTGGTTCCTGTCTTAAAGGCGCGTGTGACCCCGGCTGTGCGCTAAAGTGCCGTGCGTAATTACGCAGACCAGGTACTCACCGTTTAAGAACACAACCGTGGGCACTACAATTAAGATGGTAACTACAGCCACACTCGCAACTCCCAGCAGGATTTTACAGAGGGAAACCTGACAAAACAAAAGCAGAATGTTACCAAAGCGCAGGATGAGGCACAATCAGGCAAAAGGAAACGGCAGAACACAGAACAAACCATTCTGCTGCTGCGCGTCCCGAGTCCAGAGCGCGTCCGATTGACAACTGTACGACACTGGAGTTATGCGGCTCTCGGGCTTTTCCAGTTAAATATTATCTCAGCTCAAGTTTCAAAGGTGGCACAATAAAGGAGCTGGGGCTGGAGTAAAGTTCACCGACCTTTAGCGCGTAGCCGAGCTGTGAAACTTAAGGAAGTGTGAGGTTCCCCAAACTGCGCCTCGCCACGGGCTGAGTCTCATTCATCCCAGAGGCACACGCGCCCTGACACGCGCCCTGACACGCGCCCTGACACGCGCTTTGGGCAGAGTGTGGGTCAGAAACACCAGAGCACAGTCCTACCAGTTTAATTTACATGTAGGGCTTAATGAACATGTAGGTCAATCTTCACCTGATCACATCATCTCAATGAATCTAGAGCTTAAAATGTAAATCTGTGCAATTCTATAGAATCACCGGGTTTATTAATGTTACCCACCTGGTTCTTCCTACTTCCTACCTACTCTTTCTTTCCTCTTCCTTCCTTCCTTCCTTCCTTCCTTCCTTCCTTCCTCCCTTTCTTTCTTGCTTGCTTTATTTCTTCTCTTTCTTCCTTTCTTTCTTTGTTTCTTCTTTCCTTCCTTCTGTCCTTTATTGCTTGCTTTTCTTTCTTTTCTTGCTTTCTTTCTTGGTTGCTTTCTTTTTTCTCTTTCTTTTTTTCTTTCTTTCTTTCTTTCTTTCTTTCTTTCTTCCTCCCTTCCTTCCTTTCTTTTCTTGCTTTCTCTCTTGCTTGCTTTATTGTCTTTCTTTTTTGTCTTTCTTCTTTCCTTCCTTACTTGCTTTCTTTCTTTGTTTCTTTTCTTCCTTCCCTCCTTCCTTCCTTCCTTCCTTCCTTCCTTTCTTCTTCCTTTCTTCCTCCCTTCCTTCCTTCCTTTCTTGCTTGCTTTTCATGCTTTCTTTCTTCCTTAATTCCTGCCTTCCTTCTTTCTTTCTTTCTTTCTTTCTTTCTTTTTTTCTTCATTTATCAGGGACCTTGTACAAATTCATTAATCTCACAAAAGAAAAGATCATTTGTACCAGATTTAGCTACTGCTGCTTTCAATGTGTCGTCCCTGGGCGGGCGCAGGTCCTGGGCGGGCGCAGGTCCTGGGCGGGCCCAGGTCCTGGGCGGGCGCAGGTCCTGGGCGGGCGCAGGTCCTGGACGGGCGCAGGTCCTGGACGGGCGCAGGTCCTGGTCGGGTGAACACACATTAAAATACACATTTGATTATAAAAATTACATTACAGTTACATTATAAAAGTTCATCATCAGCTCATCATTAACATTAACAGTAAAATACAATAAACGTCTCCATGTCCAGTGCAGTGTTTCCTACAGTCCAAACAAACGCACGAGAGGAAAAAATGACAAAAGTTCACATAATTGTCGACTAAAAGAACATATTTCTCAGTCTGAGTCAGTGGCAGCGTTACACACAAACAATAAATAGGATTATTAGCAGATTTTTGGAGTTTTAGGACAGTTAAAACACCCTATAAACAGCAAAGCAAAAGCGTTTGTTTTATTTCTGCTTTCCCCACACTTTGAGGTTTTATTTAATTTAAATGGCAAAAGACGAAGTTTAAATCTGTCAACTGGACAAATCGTTGTAGGAGTGAAGACGTTTCGCTGCTTCTTCACTGCTGGACACTGATTTATATCTGTCTGAAGGGAGCCTCAACAACCCTATCCAACCTTTAATGGCCCTCCTATTTTGCTCTCTTTTTTCTTTTTGTTTGCTTTGGGTCTGAGGATAGAGTTATTGATGGGGGGAAAGATGATGTCTAAGGCCCCCATTCCTGTTTAAATGATTGTCTTTCTAACAAAAACTGCATCTTCAGAGGAGTGTTTAGTCTCTTTGAGATGGAGATGAACGGCAGACTGTGGCCCTGAGCTGCTCTTGTGATGGTGTTGGTTCATTCTTTTATGGAGTAGCTGTTTAGGTTCTCCAGTTTCTCTTCTCTACACTGAATGGAGTAGACCACATTACTTTGTTTGTAGCTCGGGGTTTTGTCCTTTGGGTGAACCAGATTCTGTCTTAAAGCGTTTGTAAGTTTGAAATCGAGCAGAACCTCAAACTGTCTGAAAGTTCTCTGAAGTTTTTCGCTGTGTATGGAACAATTACACCTTTCCTTTTCGGTTCAGACTCCCTTTTGTCCCGTTTTTTTGCTCTTTTAGATCTACTGAAGACCCATTTTGGATCTCCAGAAGCAGAGAGGTCTTTCTCCACGTGTTCTTCCTCCTCCGGTCCTCTCGTATCGTCAGATTTAACCTTCGTTTTTTGCTATAATTTTTAAATCTTCTCCAAAAAAACAGATGCTGATAATCATATTGTGGCGTCAGCGTGAACGTAACCATCGGAACCAACGAAAAAGAACAGCAAAAAGCCATTCAAAAAGCTGTTATACACGTTTAGTCCGTGCGTAACGACACAACCCCCCCACGCCAATCACACCACGACCCCGACCCCCCGCTGTGAGAACTGTGTCATGTGTCATCGACAGGAATAGCAGCGTGTGTTGGTTCAGGAATAGTTTGGAGAAGAAGAAGAAGAAGAAGAAGAGGATGAGTCTGGTGTATTTTGGTCCGTGCCCGCCTGTTCACACACACATGTCCAGTGATGTGTGGCGTTAAAAGCCCATTAAAAGCTGGACAAATACCGCACACTCACTGTTTATGGCGAATACTGCGCACTCCGGACATCCTCAGCAAACACACAGACAGTGAACATCTTCCCTAATGCAGCACAGTCTGTTTGAAGAAAAAAAAATCTACTACTTTACTATTTTCATCCAATATTTCTGCTACAGTCATGTGTTTCATGTGGGAATGCATGGATCTAATACTTAATATGTGATTATATGTGTTTGTTTCAGCGGTGGAAGGCAGCGAAGTACAAGTAGTAAAGTACTTTTACACTGAATTCTTTTTACTTTTACTTCAGTACGTTTGAGAGCGGCGTCTGTTCTCTCTACTACACTACATTTCTGAACAGGACTGCGAAGTAAAAAGTACTTTTCGTATGATTTTAGTGGTTATTTTTACCATGTTCGTGGAAAAATCTTGACTAAAGTTTTCGATTTCAAGCAAAAACATAAATAAATACAGAAAATTCATGAGAAAAGTTTTTAAAAAATTGTTACTGTTGACCAAAATATGTGTCATTTTGAATCAATATCACTACAAAACTTAGCAATACTTCTACTTTTTACTCTTAAAGTACATTTTTAAGCAGGTACTTAAACACTTTCTCATGTGATACTTTTATCTGAGTGACTTTTTGCTTCTATATCTGCACTTTTAAGTAACAAAATTGACAATTTAATCCACCGTTGATTAGTTTCACAGTGAGATTTACCTGATCAAATTAAATTAACAGATTAAAAGTAACAGAACAGCAGATCCCGCAAGGAATTCTGGGTATGTGAGGATCCTGTGATGTCACTTCCTCTCAGCGTTTCCTCGTTTGATCATAATCTTAAACAAAGATCGAGGGTCAAATGCTGCGGTTAAACGCCTCTGGAATATAAAAATACTCAAGTAAAAGTAAAAGTATCACATGAAAAATCTACTTGAGTAAAAATATTAAAGCGCCTGTTTAAAAATGTACTTAAAGAGTGAAAAGTAAAAGTATTTCCTGCAGACTATGACGTTTATTCAAACTTCAAATGTAGTGATTTTTATACAGATTTGTACTGAGTTTATGTATTTATGTCACTTTACTACTTTTACTTTATTCTGTTTAAAAACAGTGAATGAAACTGATCTGATGCAAAACTCAGGGTTAATTAATGACTCAATTTTTACAGCTATTGTTGTTAAAATTGTGTTTTTTTTTACCTTTTATTTCACCAAATTAAAACTTATTCAGATAAACATTTTTACAAGAATGACCAGACAAACTGCTGGACTATGAAACCATCCCATGATGCACCTCTGGGTCCCGGTCACTGGGAGTAAAAAGTATTTAAGAAGTGTATTTTAGTTGGTTTGATTTACATTGAAGCTAAATAGATACACATAGATGTAAATATAGACATGAATATGTGAGTCAAATCTGTGATCTCTGACAGAATGAAATCCAGACTCAGCACTTACAGTTTACAGACACGGGCCACAGGCCTCTCCTCTGGGACCGTCTCCTCTGGGACCGTCTCCTCTGGGACAGTCTCCTCTGGGACAGTCTCCTCTGGGCCAGGCCTCTCCTCTGGGCCAGTCCTCTCGACTGGGTCAGTCCTGTCCTGTGTGTTAGCCCTCTTCTTTTCTCTGGGTCAGTCTCCTGTGGGTCAGTCTCGTCTGGGTCAGTCTCCTGTGGGACAAGCTCTTGTGGGACAGTCTCTTGTGGGACAGTCTCTTGTGGGACAGTGTTCTGTGGGACAGTCTCTTGTGGGACAGTGTTCTGTAGGACAGTCTCTGGTGGGACAGTCTCTTGTGGGACAGTCACTTGTGGGACAGTCTTCTCTGGGACAGTCTTCTCTGGGACAGTCTCTTGTGGGACAGTCTCTTGTGGGACAGTGTTCTGTGGGACAGTGTTCTGTGGGACAGTCTCTTGTGGGACAGTGTTCTGTGGGACAGTCTCTTGTGGGACAGTCTCTTGTGGGACAGTGTTCTGTGGGACAGTGTTCTCTGGGACAGTCTCTTGTGGGACAGTGTTCTGTGGGACAGTCTCTTGTGGGACAGTCTTCTCTGGGACAGTCTCTTGTGGGACAGTCTCTTGTGGGACAGTCTCCTGTGGGACAGTCTCTTGTGGGACAGTCTCTTGTGGGACAGTCACTTGTGGGACAGTCTTCTCTGGGACAGTCTCTTGTGGGACAGTCTCTTGTGGGACAGTCTCCTGTGGGACAGTCTCTTGTGGGACAGTCTCCTCTCTCGTTTAAACTAAAGCGTCTCGTCCTGCGCAGACAGAAGTGAAATAGCGGCATCTAGCGGTGAGAAGGCGCCAGTGACTGTCTCAGATTAATGACGCTCGTGACTCACCTGGACCAGTTTAAACATGATTAAATAAAACACATTTACATTTACACATCCCACACGATCTGTTTCACTTTTTCATCTCTGTCAAAGCGTCATCTGCGGCTAATAGTTTCTCTGTCTTCTGATTGGCTGAACCTTACCCTCAGGGGGCGGGTCAGTCCTCATGGCGGCCTCTCATTGGTCACCTTCAGCGTCACTCTGCGGACTTCCGGGTGACGTCAGCAGCTCGGATGTGATGTAGGAAATACTCGCACTTATCGGAAGTTACTACAGTTGAAGCAGTTTAGTTTATCTTCTGTCAGTTCTTTTATATCATCTTATCACAGATTATCACAGTTTATCACAGTCTGTCCGCGGTTTGTCGTGTTTCTCGATGGCATATCCAGGATACGGCGGGGTGAGTTTAGACACAGACTGTACCGCGGGGAAGGAGCCTGTTCTTACATAAGAGTTTAATCAAGATCTGTGTCTGTTTAGTCTCTGCTTTAAAGCTAAAAATGTGTTTGCTGCTTGTGCGTAAACTGGAGGTTAAACAGCGGAAATCTAAATATTCCACATTATGTTTTTACTGCCACTTCCGGGAATTTAGTTTAGAAGAGAAAAGAGAAAGTAGAGCAGGACATGACTGTTCCTGTATCTACATGTCTGTACATACTCATATACATACTCATATACATACTTATATACATACTTATATATATACTTTAGTTATGTACAGAGCATAAAGGATCATCTGCGGTGAAAAAATGAAATGTTTAAATACACTGTGGTCACATTATTCAGCCTGTCTTCTGTCATTTACCTCCTGAATCCCCCTTTACTCCACTTTGGGGTCAGAGGTCACCCGCATTGCACTGCGCATGTGCAGGACATGTGTGTAACAATTCCTTTTGAATCACACTTCATCTTCTTGTTTCAGTATGGAGCCCCAATGCCCGGAATGCCAGCTCAGGGGATGCCGGGTGGTCCCATGGGGGGCCCTCAGATGGGGGGCCCTCAGATGGGGGGCCCTCAGATGGGGGGCCACATGGGGGGGCACATGGGAGGCCCCATGCCTATGGGCGCATCCATGGGAGGCATGGCTCCTCAGGGAGGATATGCCCCGTACGGAGGAGGGTTCCCAGGATATGGTGGCGCTCCAGCTGCCAATGATCCCATGTGGGGGTACTTCACGTCCATAGCGGGACAGGTATCTGGAGCTGGGGGGGGGGGGGCTGTTCTGTAAAGAGTGTGTGGTGATAGTTGTGTGTGTACAGGACGGTGAGGTGGACGCAGAGGAGCTCCAGAGGTGTCTGACTCAAGCCAACTTCACAGGGAGTTACTCTCGTATGTGATACTCTTTAATCAGAAGATCACACTGTTGTTTTGTTGTGTATTAAAACGTCCAAATGAACTGTTCACAGCCTTCAGCCTGGAGACGTGTCGGATCATGATCGCCATGTTGGACGTATCCTTTTGACCTCTGAGGTCAGTCTGTTTAAGAGCTTTGTCTCATTCAGTGACTCAGTGCAGTTCTACGGGTGTGGCTCCAGAAAACTGGACTGGTCCAGGTTCCTTTTTAGTGACATAACACGGGCATCTGTCATTACCATTTGTACTTTATAATCAGGTATTTGTGTAGTGTTTGTCCCTTAATCCAGACGTCACCAGAAAGACTTCACAGGTAAAATGGGGTTCAGTGAGTTCAAAGAGCTGTTGGCCGCCATGAACGGCTGGAAGCAGAACTTCATAATGTTTGACCGGGACCGCAGTGGGACGGTGGAGCCTCATGAGATGTCCCAAGCCATTACCACTATGGGTGAGTGTCATTACATTAAACCAGCTGTAGACACTGAACACACCATTTACTCCACTTGTTTTACTTAATGAACTCTCACTAATCTATATTTAATTCAAAGACGTTGCTATTATCTTCTCTTATGATGTGTGATGATGGAACATTTGTTTTGACCCGTCCATTAACCTTCAGTGTTCTTTCTCTTCGTCAGGGTACCGCCTCAGTCCTCCGGCTTTGAACGGCATCTTGAAACGCTACAGCAAAAACGGTCGGATCTTTTTTGACGACTACGTGGCGTGTTGTGTGAAGCTGCGCGCGCTCACAGGTAACACATACACGGATGTGGTCTGACGTGTTCACTGGGCCTCTGCTGTTTTGGGGTAAATTTGGACTGGCGTTTCGAGACGGCGGATTAGTTTCCCTGCACCTGCCCCCTCGGACTCTTACTACACTTGGTCGTTATTTTACATGGATTTTTAGTAAGAGTGCAGGATTAGAACACAGTTTGACACAATTGGCAAACGGCAAAAGATGGATTTTTAAAGTAAAACTAATTTCTCTACAAAGATCCTCCAAGGGCTGTCTGCAAATATGTTTGAAAATACATGAGTCTGGTGTTAATTTAGCTCTTAAAGGTCCTATATTACGCAAAACTGACTCTTGTGAGCTTTAAACCATGTTATAATGTTTGTTTCCTCCTCAAAAACAGACCTGAAGTTGTGTTTTGTTTCATTCACACACGTTTGAGTAACACTTTACTATCTCCAAACGCTCTGTTCCACCTTGTGATGTCATAAAGTGATAGTTTTCAAGTTAACTCCTCTTTTGACCTTTAGTGCAGTAGAGATTAGCAATTCCAGGTCTGAAATTATCATCCAAACGATTCTAGAAATGAAGCTGTGTGGAGTTTAAAAACACAGTGGAGCACTTCCTGTATCACCACATGATGACATCACAAGGTGGAACAGAGTGTTTGAGAGAAGAACTAGCCTATGGTATGTTTGGTATGAAGAAACAACATTACATACATCAGAAAATGGCGTAATCTGGGCTCTTTAGCGTCGCAGCTTGACTCAAATGTTACTTCCTGTGGTCGTGTATTTGCAAAATTTGTGCTTTTAAACATAAACATAAATGTAATTATATTTTCTCTCCCCCATATTATTAAAATTTGAGTTTTGTAAGTTGCCAATATTAGGATTATCCATTCTAAATCTTTATCTGTTACTGGTTTTACAGAGAACTTCAGGCGGAGGGACCAGATGCAGCAGGGGGCAGTCACCTTCCAATACGACGACGTAAGTTTCCATCTTTTTTTTTTCCATTTCTTCTTCTTCGTCTTGTATATTGAGAGCGATGTCATTGGCTGCGGTCACATACACGCTTAAACTGTCATTATTATCAGATCTTTGGAGTTTTAAGACTATTAAAGTGGTCCCTCTGATCAGATTTTGGGGATTTTTTTACTATTTAAAGTCACATAAAGTCCAATATTACACAAAATTTACTCTTGTGGGATTGAAAGTGCGTTATAATGTTGTTTCCTCCTCAAAAACAGACCTGGAATCGTGACTTTATGATTTCTGTCTACATTTCCAAAGCTCAAAAAGCTCTGTTCCACCTTGTGATGTCATGAAGTGGTAGTTTTCAAGTTTTAACAGCTCCTTTTTACCTTTTTAGTTCGGTAGATATTGACAATTCCAGGGCGGAAATGATCCAAATGATTCTAGAAATGAAGGTGTGTGGAGTTTAAAAACACAGCGGAGCACTTCCTGTATTACCACATGATGACATCACAAGGTGGAACAGAGTGTTTCCAGTTTGTGAGAAGAGCTCAGTCTAAATACGCAGTTTTTTGTGTGTTAAACATGCCAGAAAATAGTGTAATCTGGGCTCCTTTAATGTGGCGTTACGTGCGTTTAAGTGTTTTTAAACGGCAGAAAAAGGTAAAACAAGAGTGTATTTGTAGCACCAAAACGCTAACGACGCAGCCTAGCATAAAAAGTGCGATGTTAAGGTTTTTAAAGCAGTGAACAAACTCTGAAACGGCATCAACTAAAACAATTTGAAATTATTATGAATCTATTTAAACGTGAAACATTTTTCAGATGTGATTTGTCATTTTTGGGGTTAAAATGTCGTATCGTTAAAGTGAGATAAACCTTTATTTGTCCCACAATGGAGAAATTACTACATTTTTATAGACTTTCAACTCTTCTGTTTTCAGTTGGAGAGAAAAACTCGGCCTAAATATGTAGAGTTTGTGTGTTAAACGTGTGTGAATGAAACAAAACACAACAGAGATCAGAAAACGGTGTCATCCAGGCTCTTTAAAGGTCCAGAAATCTGATTATAACCGGATTATAATCAGATTTTGGTGTGTGTGTGTGAACAAGGCCACTGTCTGTCCAGTGTATCCAAACAAATGAAGTAACTTTGCATTCTCATTTCCACTTTTTCCAGTTTATCCTGTGCACGATGGCCATCTGAGTGTTGTGCTGTTGACCGCTGACCACAGAGGTTTAAAGGGAGGCCAGTATTTCCGACTGAGGGCCCGGACTCTCTGACAGGTCCATATAAACCGCTTGCTGCAACTCTTAATTTCCACAGAAACACAGAGCAGGCTTTTCCCCAGACGTTTCTGTGCTGACGCTATTGGAAAGTCTTTTAATTCGAGCTGGAACAACCATAGAATCGAGAAAATATGTGGATTGATTATTGACAAAATGAACTTTAGACTACTGTTTGTAAAAGATGCTCTGATGTTCTGTTCTTCTATTGTGCCATAAAACATTACTAAACAGCTATATATTAAACTAACTAAAGCTTTATATAGTGAACACTCCTTTTTAATGTAGCTTTACTGAAATGTACAGTGAGACGTTTAAAATATCTGTGCCTTTTCTACTTCTGCATCTGTTTGCTCTGTGCCAGACCCACAGACTGTATATAAACCCTCTTCATACAGTCTATGGCCCACGTGCCTGACCCATAGACCGTATATACAGTATACGTGTTCTTTATACAGTCTATGGCCTAACCTCATATTAGCTCCATGTACAATGTGACAGATATACCCGGGTGACTGTGTATGCATGAACTCTAGAGTTTGTACTGTATGTATCTTTGTTATTCACAATAAACACTGTGCCAGTATGCATTCACTTTATTATTCTATACAATTGTGTATTCAGTCTACACAATAGAGTAGATTTCTTTAAATATAGTTTGGAACAAAAACATTCAAATTAGCTGTTAAGTGTTGCTTTGTATAAAATACAGTGGCAAACATTTAAAAAATGCATAAAAACAATAGATTTAAAAAGTGACATTATCCAGTACAGCACGTTTTCTATCTGTGCAAAAGTTTGCATTTCCATGAAGGTTCAGGAGCCGTTCAGACTCTGTTCAGACTCTGTTCAGACTCTGTTCA